>NW_027139441.1:162322-204223 GCF_035084215.1 Heptranchias perlo | reverse complement strand
TGTTAAGTAAACACTGGGTGAGGTCAGTTGGAGTGTATTTGCTTTCTTGGAAAATTTCAGTGAGAACAGGACGAAACTTTTAATGTTTGCCGGAGGTACGGGCATCGCTGCCAAGGCTGCATACAAAGAGATTAATAAACTTTCTGTCGCACCCTGGGCTTGTATTCCCTCTTGTTTAGAAGATTACAGGGTGATCTAGTCGAGGTGTTTCAGATAATTAAAGGATTTGATAAGGTAGAGAGAGAGAGAAACTATTTACTCTGGTGGGGGGAGTCGCAAGCAAGGGCCGGGGGTGGGTCAGAACCTGAAAAGGCAGAGCTCAGCCATTCGGAGGGTCAGGACTGCGGGAACACTGCACTGTCGGCCGTTAGAGCTAAGGTAGATTTCCAGACACACAGCATCGAGGGGTACGGGGGGGGAAGAGCGGGAATGTGGTATTGAGAGAGAGGATCAGTCATGATCATACTGAACGGCGGAGCAGGCTCGAAGGGCCGAATGGCCAACTCCTGTTCCAAAGATCAGACCCATTAAGTGTGATTACGACGGCGAATGAGCGATTTTGGCTGCAATTGTCTGTTCCACGGTCTCAGTTCCTGTGGCGTTCCTCGACGTGGTGAATAACTGATTGCCTGTTTGGACACTTGGGCTGTGCGGTGTATCTCAGACAGTGACGTAAACAGATGGGAAAGGAAGGGCTTTTCCCCCATGGAAGCTTCGCACATCTGTTGAGTGCTGAGCATCGATTGGACATGTGTAGTTCAACACCTTTTGCACAGCAAGGTTCCTGCAGTGTGTGACTGTGCCTGGGTCTGTGTCTCTCTCTCTCTATCCCCGCTCAGTGTGACTATACCTGGGTCTGTCTCTCTCTCTATCCCCGCTCAGTGTGACTATACCTGGGTCTGTGTCTCTCTCCATCCCTGCTCAGTGTGACTATACCTGGGTCTGTGTCTCTCTCTCTATCCCCGCTCAGTGTGACTATACCTGGGTCTGTGTCTCTCTCTATCCCCGCTCAGTGTGACTATACCTGGGTCTGTCTCTCTCTCTCTATCCCCGCTCAGTGTGACTATACCTGGGTCTGTGTCTCTCTCTATCCCCGCTCAGTGTGACTATACCTGGGTCTGTCTCTCTCTCTCTATCCCCGCTCAGTGTGACTATACCTGGGTCTGTGTCTCTCTCTCTCTATCCCCACTCAGTGTGACTATACCTGGGTCTCTCTCTCTCTCTCTATCCCCGCTCAGTGTGACTATACCTGGGTCTGTCTCTCTCTCTCTCTCTATCCCCGCTCAGTGTGACTATACCTGGGTCTGTGTCTCTCTCTCTATCCCCGCTCAGTGTGACTATACCTGGGTCTGTGTCTCTCTCTCTATCCCCGCTCAGTGTGACTATACCTGGGTCTCTCTCTCTCTCTCTCTCTATCCCCGCTCAGTGTGACTATACCTGGGTCTGTGTCTCTCTCTCTATCCCCGCTCAGTGTGACTATACCTGGGTCTGTGTCTCTCTCTATCCCCGCTCAGTGTGACTATACCTGGGTCTGTGTCTCTCTATCCCTGCTCAGTGTGACTATACCTGGGTCTGTGTCTCTCTCTCTATCCCCGCTCAGTGTGACTATACCTGGGTCTGTGTCTCTCTATCCCCGCTCAGTGTGACTATACCTGGGTCTGTGTCTCTCTCTATCCCCGCTCAGTGTGACTATACCTGGGTCTGTGTCTCTCTCTCTATCCCCACTCAGTGTGACTATACCTGGGTCTGTGTCTCTCTCTCTATCCCCGCTCAGTGTGACTATACCTGGGTCTCTCTCTCTCTCTCTCTATCACCGCTCAGTGTGACTATACCTGGGTCTGTGTCTCTCTCTCTATCCCCGCTCAGTGTGACTATACCTGGGTCTGTGTGTCTCTCTCTCTATCCCCGCTCAGTGTGACTATACCTGGGTCTGTGTCTCTCTCTCTATCCCCACTCAGTGTGACTATACCTGGGTCTGTCTCTCTCTCTCTCTATCCCCGCTCACTGTGACTATACCTGGGTCTGTCTCTCTCTCTCTCTATCCCCGCTCACTGTGACTATACCTGGGTCTGTCTCTCTCTCTCTCTATCCCCGCTCACTGTGACTATACCTGGGTCTGTCTCTCTCTCTCTCTATCCCCTCTCAGTGTGACTATACCTGGGTCTGTGTCTCTCTCTCTCTATCCCCGCTCAGTGTGACTATACCTGGGTCTGTCTCTCACTCTCTCTGTCCCCGCTCAGTGTGACTATACCTGGGTCTGTCTCTCTCTCTATCCCCGCTCAGTGTGACTATACCTGGGTCTGTCTCTCTCTCTATCCCCGCTCAGTGTGACTATACCTGGGTCTGTGTCTCTCTCTCTCCCCGCTCAGTGTGACTATACCTGGGTCTGTGTCTCTCTCTCTCTCTATCCCCGCTCAGTGTGACTATACCTGGGTCTGTGTCTCTCTCTCTATCCCCGCTCAGTGTGACTATACCTGGGTCTGTGTCTCTCTCTATCCCCGCTCAGTGTGACTATACCTGGGTCTGTGTCTCTCTCTCCATCCCCGCTCAGTGTGACTATACCTGGGTCTGTCTCTCTCTCCATCCCCGCTCAGTGTGACTATACCTGGGTCTGTGTCTCTCTCTCTCTATCCCCGCTCAGTGTGACTGTACCTGGGTCTGTGTCTCTCTCTCTATCCCCGCTCAGTGTGACTATACCTGGGTCTGTGTCTCCCTCTCTATCCCCGCTCAGTGTGACTATACCTGGGTCTGTGTCTCTCTCTCTATCCCCGCTCAGTGTGACTATACCTGGGTCTGTGTCTCTCTCTATCCCCGCTCAGTGTGACTATACCTGGGTCTGTGTCTCTCTATCCCCGCTCAGTGTGACTATACCTGGGTCTGTCTCTCTCTCTCTCTCTATCCCCGCTCAGTGTGACTATACCTGGGTCTGTGTCTCTCTCTATCCCCGCTCAGTGTGACTATACCTGGGTCTGTGTCTCTCTCTCTCTATCACCGCTCAGTGTGACTATACCTGGGTCTGTGTCTCTCTCTCTATCCCCGCTCAGTGTGACTATACCTGGGTCTGTGTCTCTCTCTCTCTATCCCCGCTCAGTGTGACTATACCTGGGTCTGTGTCTCTCTCTCTATCCCCACTCAGTGTGACTATACCTGGGTCTGTCTCTCTCTCTCTCTATCCCCGCTCACTGTGACTATACCTGGGTCTGTCTCTCTCTCTCTCTATCCCCGCTCACTGTGACTATACCTGGGTCTGTCTCTCTCTCTCTCTATCCCCGCTCACTGTGACTATACCTGGGTCTGTCTCTCTCTCTCTCTATCCCCTCTCAGTGTGACTATACCTGGGTCTGTGTCTCTCTCTCTCTATCCCCGCTCAGTGTGACTATACCTGGGTCTGTCTCTCACTCTCTCTGTCCCCGCTCAGTGTGACTATACCTGGGTCTGTCTCTCTCTCTATCCCCGCTCAGTGTGACTATACCTGGGTCTGTCTCTCTCTCTATCCCCGCTCAGTGTGACTATACCTGGGTCTGTCTCTCTCTCTATCCCCGCTCAGTGTGACTATACCTGGGTCTGTCTCTCTCTCTATCCCCGCTCAGTGTGACTATACCTGGGTCTGTGTCTCTCTCTCTCCCCGCTCAGTGTGACTATACCTGGGTCTGTGTCTCTCTCTCTCTCTATCCCCGCTCAGTGTGACTATACCTGGGTCTGTGTCTCTCTCTCTATCCCCGCTCAGTGTGACTATACCTGGGTCTGTGTCTCTCTCTATCCCCGCTCAGTGTGACTATACCTGGGTCTGTGTCTCTCTCTCTCTCTATCCCCGCTCAGTGTGACTATACCTGGGTCTGTGTCTCTCTCTCCATCCCCGCTCAGTGTGACTATACCTGGGTCTGTCTCTCTCTCCATCCCCGCTCAGTGTGACTATACCTGGGTCTGTGTCTCTCTCTCTATCCCCGCTCAGTGTGACTGTACCTGGGTCTGTGTCTCTCTCTCTATCCCCGCTCAGTGTGACTATACCTGGGTCTGTGTCTCTCTCTCTATCCCCGCTCAGTGTGACTATACCTGGGTCTGTGTCTCTCTCTCTATCCCCGCTCAGTGTGACTATACCTGGGTCTGTGTCTCTCTCTATCCCCGCTCAGTGTGACTATACCTGGGTCTGTGTCTCTCTATCCCCGCTCAGTGTGACTATACCTGGGTCTGTGTCTCTCTCTCTCTCTATCCCCGCTCAGTGTGACTATACCTGGGTCTGTGTCTCTCTCTATCCCCGCTCAGTGTGACTATACCTGGGTCTGTGTCTCTCTCTCTCTCTATCCCCGCTCAGTGTGACTATACCTGGGTCTGTGTCTCTTTATCCCCACTCAGTGTGACTATACCTGGGTCTGTGTCTCTCTCTCTCTCTCTATCCCCGCTCAGTGTGACTATACCTGGGTCTGTGTCTCTCTCTCCATCCCCGCTCAGTGTGACTATACCTGGGTCTGTCTCTCTCTCCATCCCCGCTCAGTGTGACTATACCTGGGTCTGTGTCTCTCTCTCTATCCCCGCTCAGTGTGACTGTACCTGGGTCTGTGTCTCTCTCTCTATCCCCCCTCAGTGTGACTATACCTGGGTCTGTGTCTCTCTCTCTATCCCCGCTCAGTGTGACTATACCTGGGTCTGTGTCTCTCTCTCTATCCCCGCTCAGTGTGACTATACCTGGGTCTGTGTCTCTCTCTATCCCCGCTCAGTCTGACTATACCTGGGTCTGTGTCTCTCTATCCCCGCTCAGTGTGACTATACCTGGGTCTGTCTCTCTCTCTCTCTCTATCCCCGCTCAGTGTGACTATACCTGGGTCTGTGTCTCTCTCTATCCCCGCTCAGTGTGACTATACCTGGGTCTGTGTCTCTCTCTCTCTATCCCCGCTCAGTGTGACTATACCTGGGTCTGTGTCTCTCTATCCCCACTCAGTGTGACTATACCTGGGTCTGTGTCTCTCTCTCTCTATCCCCGCTCAGTGTGACTATACCTGGGTCTGTGTCTCTCTCTATCCCCGCTCACTGTGACTATACCTGGGTCTGTCTCTCTCTCTCTCTATCCCCGCTCAGTGTGACTATACCTGGGTCTGTGTCTCTCTCTCTATCCCCGCTCAGTGTGACTACACCTGGGTCTGTGTCTCTCTATCCCCGCTCAGTGTGACTATACCTGGGTCTGTGTCTCTCTCTCTATCCCCGCTCAGTGTGACTATACCTGGGTCTGTGTCTCTCTCTATCCCCGCTCAGTGTGACTATACCTGGGTCTGTGTCTCTCTCTCTCTCTATCCCCGCTCAGTGTGACTATACCTGGGTCTGTCTCTCTCTCTCTCTCTATCCCCGCTCAGTGTGACTATACCTGGGTCTGTGTCTCTCTCTCTCTCTATCCCCGCTCACTGTGACTATACCTGGGTCTGTGTCTCTCTCTCTCTCTATCCCCGCTCAGTGTGACTATACCTGGGTCTGTCTAATTTCAACGTAATTTAAAAGGGGTAACTCAGCTAAGGCAAGTCATGGCAGCAGACCTCGCACCCGTGATATGCTCCTCCTGCAAGATGTGGGAAGTCATGGACACTACCAGTGTCCCTGCCGACCATGTGTGCGGGAAGTGTGTCCACCTGCAGCTACTGACCGATCGTATCTCGGAGCTGGAGCTGCGGGTGGACTCACTGTGGAGCATCCGCGATGCAGAGAAACTCGTGGATAGCACGTTTAGCGAGTTGGTCACACCGCAGGTAAAGGGTATACAGGCAGGAAGTGAATGGGTGACCACCAGGAAGAGTAAGAGATGCAGGCAGGTAGTGCAGGGGTCCCCTGTGGCCATCCCCCTCTCAAACAGATATGCCACTTTGGATGCTGTTGGGGGGGATGACTTATCAGGGGAAGGCAGCAGCAGCCAACTTCCTGGCACCACGGGTAGCTCTGCTGCACAGGCTGGGAGGAAAAAGAGTGGCAGAGCTATAGTGATAGGGGACTCAATTGTAAGGGGAATAGACAGGCGTTTCTGCGGCCGCAACCGAGACTCCAGGATGGTGTGTTGCCTCCCTGGTGCAAGGATCAAGGATGTCTCGGAGCGGCTACAGAACATTTTGGAGGGGGAGGGCGAACAGCCAGCTGTCGTGGTGCACATAGGCACCAACGATATAGGTAAAAAAGGGGATGAGGTCCTAAAAGCAGAATATAGGGAGTTAGGAGGTAAATTAAAAAATAGGACCTCAAAGGTAGTAATCTCAGGATTGCTGCCAGTGCCACGTGCTAGTCAGAGTAGAAATAGGAGGATATTTCAAATGAATACGTGGCTAGAGGAATGGTGCAAGGGGGAGGGATTCAAATTCCTGGGACACTGGAAACGGTTCTGGGGGAGGTGGGACCAGTACAAACCGGACGGTCTGCACCTGGGCAGGGCCGGGACCGCTGTCCTAGGAGGAGTGTTTGCTAGTGCTGTTGGGGAGGGTTTAAACTAAAGTGGCAGGGGGTTGGGAACCTGAGCAGGGAGAGAGAGGAAAGCGTAACAGGAAGGGACAGAAGGTATGGAGTAATAGGTAAAGTGTTAAAAAAGGAAAAAGCAGGAACTAAGCGTCACAAAACAGATTTGAAAGTTC
This sequence comes from Heptranchias perlo, assembly GCF_035084215.1. Classification (NCBI taxonomy): domain Eukaryota; kingdom Metazoa; phylum Chordata; class Chondrichthyes; order Hexanchiformes; family Hexanchidae; genus Heptranchias; species Heptranchias perlo. Next base: position 197,624 of record NW_027139441.1, on the reverse strand, counting down.
TTTATCTGAATGCACGTAGCATTCGTAATAAAATGGACGAGTTAACGGCACAAATAACTACGTATGGGTATGATCTTGTGGCCATTACAGAAACATGGCTGCAGGGTGACAACGACTGGGAATTAAATATGCCAGGGTATTTAACAATCAGGAAGGACAGGCAGGAAGGAAGGGGAGGTGGGGTGGCTATGTTAATAAAGGAAGGAATCACTGTAATACAGAGAAATGATATTGGGACAAAGCATCAAGATAATGAAACAGTTTGGGTGGAGATAAGGAATAATAAGGGAAAAAAAACATTAGTGGGCGTAGTATATAGGCCTCCTAATAGTTGCAACTCTGCTGGAAGAAGTATTAATCAGGAGATAGTCGGGGCATGTAATAAGGGAACAGCCATAATTATGGGGGATTTTAATTATCATATTAACTGGACAAATCAAATTGGGCAGAGCAGCCTTGAGGACGAGTTCATTGAGTGCATCAGGGATGGATTTCTTGAGCAGTATGTAACTGATCCTACAAGGGGGCAGGCAACCTTGGACCTGGTCCTGTGTAATGAGTCAGGATTAATTAATAATGTCCTAGTTAAGGATCCCCTTGGAACGAGCGACCACAACATGGTTGAATTCCATATCCAATTAGAGGGTGAGAAGGTTGATTCTCAAACAAGCGTACTGAGCTTGAATAAAGGAGACTATGATGGTATGAGAGCGGAATTGATTAAAGTGGACTGGGAAAATAGATTAAAGGGTAAGACGGTACATGAGCAGTGGTGTTCATTTAGGGAGTTATTTTACAACTTTCAAAATAAATATATTCCACTGAGGAAAAAAGGGTGTAAAAGAAATGACAGCCACCCGTGGCTAAGTAAAGAAATCAAGGATAGTATCCGACTAAAAACAAGGACATATAAGGTAGCCAAACTTAGTGGGAGGATAGAAGATTGGGAATTCTTCAAAAGACAGCAAAGAGTAACTAAAGGATTGATTAAGAAAGGGAAGTTAGATTATGAAAAGAAATTAGCAAAAAATATAAAAACAGATAGCAAGAGTTTCTATAGTTATATAAAAAGAAAAAGGGTGGCTAAGGCAAACATAGGTCCCTTAGAGGATGAGACCGGGAAATTAATGGTGGGAAACATGGAGATGGCAAAAATGCTGAACAAATATTTTGTTTCAGTCTTTACAGTAGAGGACACTAAGAATATCCCAACACTGGACAAACAGGGGACTCTCGGGGGGGAGGAGCTAAATACGATTAAAATCACTCAGGAGATGGTACTCAGTAAAATAATGGGACTCAAGGCGGATAAATCCCCTGGACCTGATGGCTTCCATCCTAGGGTCTTGAGGGAAGTGGCAGTAGGGATTGTGGATGCTTTGGTGATAGTTTTCCAAAATTCCCTGGACTCAGGAGAGGTCCCGGCAGATTGGAAAACTGCTAATGTAACACCGTTATTTAAAAAGGGTAGTAGGCAGAAGGCTGGAAATTATAGGCCAGTTAGCTTAACATCTGTGGTGGGTAAAATTTTGGAGTCTATTATTAAGGAGACAGTAACGGAACATTTAGATAAGCATAATTTAATAGGACAAAGTCAGCATGGCTTCATGAAGGGGAAGTCATGTCTGACAAATTTGCTTGAGTTCTTCGAGGATATAACGTATAGGGTGGATAAAGGGGAACCAGTGGACGTAGTGTATTTAGACTTCCAGAAGGCATTCGACAAGGTGCCACATGAAAGATTATTACTTAAGATAAAAAATCACGGGATTGGGGGTAATATTCTGGCATGGGTGGAGGATTGGTTATCAAACAGGAAGCAGAGAGTTGGGATAAATGGTTCATTTTCGGACTGGCAACCAGTAACCAGTGGTGTTCCACAGGGGTCGGTGCTGGGTCCCCAACTCTTTACAATCTATATTAACGATTTGGAGGAGGGGACCGAGTGCAACATATCAAAATTTGCAGATGATACAAAGATGGGAGGGAAAGTAGAGAGTGAGGAGGACATAAAAAACCTGCAAGGGGATATAGACAGGCTGGGTGAGTGGGCGGAGATTTGGCAGATGCAATATAATATTGGAAAATGTGAGGTTATGCACTTTGGCAGGAAAAATCAGAGAGCAAGTTATTTTCTTAATGGCGAGAGACTGGAAAGTACTGCAGTACAAAGGGATCTGGGGGTCCTAGTGCAAGAAAATCAAAAAGTTGGTATGCAGGTGCAGCAGGTGATCAAGAAAGCCAACGGAATGTTGGCTTTTATTGCTAGGGGGATAGAATATAAAAACAGGGAGGTATTGCTGCAGTTATATAAGGTATTGGTGAGACCGCACCTGGAATACTGCATACAGTTTTGGTCTCCATACTTAAGAAAAGACATACTTGCTCTCGAGGCAGTACAAAGAAGGTTCACTCGGTTAATCCCGGGGATGAGGGGGCGCACATATGAGGAGAGGTTGAGTAGATTGGGACTCTACTCATTGGAGTTCAGAAGAATGAGAGGCGATCTTATTGAAACATATAAGATTGTGAGGGGTCTTGATCGGGTGGATGCAGTAAGGATGTTCCCAAAGATGGGTGAAACTAGAACTAGGGGGCATAATCTTAGAATAAGGGGCTGCTCTTTCAAAACTGAGATGAGGAGAAACTTCTTCACTCAGAGGGTGGTAGGTCTGTGGAATATGCTGCCCCAGGAAGCTGTGGAAGCTACATCATTAGATAAATTTAAAACAGAAATAGACAGTTTCCTCGAAGTAAAGGGAATTAGGGGTTATGGGGAGCGGGCAGGAAATTGGACATGAAGCTGAGTTCGGATCGGTCAATGCCCTGTGGGTGGCGGAGAGGGCCCAGGGGCTATGTGGCCGGGTCCTGCTCCGACTTCTTGTGTTCTTTAGATTTGTGGTTGGGATCAGATCAGCCATGATCTTATTAAATGGCGGAGCAGGCTCGAGGGGCCGATTGGCCTACTCCTGCTCCAATTTCTTATGTTCTTATGTTCTTATGTTCTTATGTCTCTCTCTCTCTCTCTATCACCGCTCAGTGTGACTATACCTGGGTCTGTTTCTCTCTATCCCCGCTCAGTGTGACTATACCTGGGTCTGTCTCTCTCTCTCTCTCTCTATCCCCGCTCAGTGTGACTATACCTGGGTCTGTGTCTCTCTCTCTATCCCCGCTCAGTGTGACTATACCTGGGTCTGTGTCTCTCTCTCTCTATCCCCGCTCAGTGTGACTATACCTGGGTCTGTGTCTCTCTATCCCCGCTCAGTGTGACTATACCTGGGTCTGTGTCTCTCTCTCTATCCCCGCTCAGTGTGACTATACCTGGGTCTGTCTCTCTCTCTATCCCCGCTCAGTGTGACTTTACCTGGGTCTGTGGATCCCTGTGAGAAACAAGGTCATATTTTTCAAAGTTGAAATTGGCTAAAAGCCCCCAAGTTGCTGTGATCCATCCTCGTTTCATCATTCTTGGCCCCCTGCCCTCGTCTGGGCCCCCAGTCTGGGTTTGCTGCTCTTCGCTTCCCAACCATTTCACTCACTTCTGTTTTTTTTAATTTGCAGGGGAAGGAATAGTGTCAAAGGTCCCTCCCAGTCTCCTGTGAGTATTTAATTTACACTCTCTCCGTCTGTGTGTGTCTCTCTCTCTCTCTCTCTCTCTGTCTCTGTGTGTGTCTCTCTCTCTCTCTCTCCCCCTCTCTGTCCGTCTGTCTGTCGCTCTCTCTCTCTCTCCCCCTCTCTCTCTCCCCCTCTCTCTCCCCCTCTCTGTCCGTCTGCCTGTCTCTCTCGGTCAGTCTGTGTGTGTCTCTCTCGCTCTCTCTCTGTTCTGTCTCTCTCTCCCAGTCCGTCTTTTGCTCGCTCGCTTTCTCTCTCTCTGTCCGTCTGCTGCTCTCTCTCTCTCTCTCTCTCTCTCTCTGTCCATCTGTCTGTCCGTGTCTCTCTGTCTCTCTCTCTCTGTAACAGTGACTGCTCCAGCTCCTTGAAGTGCAGTGTTGCTTTACTGTATTGTAGGTGTTTGAAGGAGTCTACAATAACACAAGGATGCTGCACTTTCTGACGGCCGTTGTGGTGAGTAGCCGTTTTAAGATGCTTTGTTATTGAAGGCACCTGGCTTTTCTTGGGCTAGCTCGGTGTCTGAGAGTCTATCCACCTCCCCATGACATTCAATGGCATTGCCGTTACCCCTCCCTCACCATACTTGAGGTCACCATCGACCAGAAACCCATCTGGACCAGACACGTGCACTGTGGCTACTGGAGCAGGTCAGAGGATGGGTATTCTGCAGCGAGTGACTCCCCAAATCCTCTCCGACCACCTCCGAGGCCCCCCGGGTCCAGGAGTGTGATGGAACGCTCTCCGCTTGCTTGGACTTGGAGCAGCTCCAACACAAGACTGGAGAAGCTTGACACCATCCAGGACAAAAGCAGCCCGCTCGATCGGCAGCCCATCCCCCACCTTAAACACCCACTCCCTCCCCCACCGGCGCCCCGTGGCCGCAGTGCGTCCTGTCTGCAGGATTCCCGGCAGCAATCTCGCCAAGGGCTCATCGACAGCGCCTCCCAAACCCCCGACCTCCACCACCCAGAGGGACAAGGGCAGCAGGCACATCGCCTCCAAGTTTCCCCGTTCCCCCCTCTCCGAGTCTCGCCCACCGCCCCGACTGGGTCATATACCGGCCGTTCCCTCATCGTCGCTGGGTCCATATCCTGGAACTGACAGCACTGCGGGAGAACCTTCACCGCACACGGGGGAATGCAGAGGTTCAAGGCAGCGGCTCGCCACCGCCATCTCAAGGGGCAAACTCGGGACGGGCAATAAATGCCGGCCTCGCCAGCGACCCCCCCCACATCATGTCTCCATTTAATCATCCACTGTATCCCCAAAACGTTACTTTGGGGGCTGGACTAGAATGGGAAGGGGGAGAGTTCAGTGCAGGTCCCCTCTGTCGGGGCAGAGTAGCTGCCCCCCACCCTCTGTTCATAGAATCACACAGCACAGAAGGAGGCCGTTCGGCCCTTCGTGCCCGTTCCGGCTCTATGAAAGAGCTCTCCAGTTCGTCCCGCGCTCTCCCCGTATTTTAATTTTTCCCCTTCGAATATTTCTCCGATTCTCTTTTGAAAGTTATTATTGAATCTGCGTCCCCCGCCCTTTCAGGCGGCGAATTCCAGATCATCACAACTCGCTGCGTAAAAAAAATATTCTCCCCATCTCCCCACCCCCCCCCCCCCCCCCCTCTGGTCCTTTCCCCGATTATCTTCAATCTGTGTCCTCTGGTCACCGACCCTCCCGCCACTGGGGAAACACTCTCTCCTTATTCACTCGATCGAAACCCCTTCATGATTGTGAGCCCCTCGATCAAATCCCCCCCCTTAACCGTCTCTGCTCCAAGGAGAACAACCCCAGCTTCTCCAGTCTGTCCACCGACGAGCGCCTGGACCGGTCAGGTTGCAATAATTTGTGTTGCTTCGCGCGCCAGGCGTCCCGTTAAGCAGCGCGGGTGATGTTCTCTATGACGTGTGCTCGGTTTTTAAACTGTGGACCGCTTTCCCCCCCTCTCCCCGTCCCGCCACCCCCCTCCCCAGGGATCCACGTGTGACGTGAGAGTGAGAAATGGAACTGTTTACGAAGGAATATTTAAAACCTTAAGTTCGAAGGTAAGCTTTTCATTTTTCCTCATCTTTGCTTTACTCCTGTGCGTGGCAGAGAGGGGTCTCTTCATCTCTCTCTCTCGTCTCCCCACCTCCAAAACCCGGCTCCCTGCCGACAGGGCAGCGCTCCCCCGGCGTCGGGCACTGGGGAGTGTCGGCCTGGAATATGGGGCTCGAGTCTGTGGAGCGTGTGGGGCTCGAAACCGCGACCTTCTGACTCCGGGGCGCGCAAGAGAGAGAGAGAGACGGACTGAACCACGGCTGGCAGCTGTCACGGGCGGGGGGCTGGCATCGGGTTCAAGCTGCTCCGATAACCTGCCAGCTCTCGGCTGTGGGGGGGGTGGTGGGAGGAGGGCAGGGGTTCACCGGTACAAGACTGAGGAGGCTCCTGCCCCGGGGGCCCTCGAGCGGGAGTCCGGCCCGGCCCGGCGTACGTTCACTGACGTTCCTTCTCCCTCTCTGCAGTTGGAGCTGGCTGTGGACACCGTTCATCGCAAGACTGACACAGCGGCAAGTCCCAAAAGAGAGGACATCATCGACACGATGATCTTCAAGCCGTCCGACGTGGTGGTGGTTCAGTTCAAGGACGTGGACTTGAACTACGCAACAAAAGGTTGGGTGATTCCTCCTCTCCATGCTGCCTATCGCCCCCACGCCCAGCACTCGCGCTCCCTGGCTGCCTCGGCTTAGCCCCTGGTGTCTGCTCGCTCTACCTGCCTCTGGCCGTGTGCGCCTGATTCAGAACGACCAGCGAGCGCCCCTGCTCCGCTTGCCAGATTGAGTTTGAGGTCTCCTCGCTGGTCAGCACCACCTCCCGCTTATACAGCGTCTTTAACGTAGTAAAGAGTCCCCCGAGGCGCTTCGCAGGAGCGATTATCAAACATAATCTGACCCTGAACCACGCAAGGAGATGTTAGGACAGGTGACCAAAAGCTCGGTCAAAGAGGGAGGTTTTAAGGAGCGACTTAAAGGAGAGAGAGAGAGAGGGGGAGAGGGAGGGAGGGAGGGAGGGAGGGAGAGGCGGAGAGGTTTAGGGAGGGAATTCCAGAGCTCAGGGCCCAGGCGGCTGAAGGCACGGCCGCCAATGGTGGAGCGGGGGATGGACAAGAGGCCCGAATTGGAGGAGGGCAGAGATCTCGGAGGGTTTTAGGGGCTGGAGGAGGTTACAGAAATAGGGAGGGGAGGACGAGGGGCCACGGAGGGGATTTGAACACGAGGATGAGAATTTTAACGAGGCGTTCCCAGACCAGGAGCCGATGTAGGTCAGCGAGCAAAGTGGCAGGGGGGCAGGGGCGGTGATGGGTGAACGGGACTTGGTGCGAGTTAGGGATACGGGGGGGGGGGGGGGGGGTGGGCAGCAGGAGTTTCGGATGAGCTCAAGTTTATGGAGGGTGGACGATGGGAGGCCGGCCAGGGATAGTCCAGTCCAGAGCCCAGGATGAGGGTTTCAGCAGCAGAAGAGCTGAGTCTCCCAGCTGACCGGCTGAAGACCCCCGCCCCCCCCCCCCCCCCCCCTCATTTGGGGAGTTTGTGCCTCTGCCCCTCGGCGTGACGGAGCCCCGCTCCGCCCCTGCTGCGTCTGTGAGCCGTTCCGCGGCCAGCCTCGGTGGCCGTGGGTATCTGGGCTGTGAGAAGTGACGGGCACCGGTCGGCGTTCACGTTTCTGTCCTGACACATTCTCTCTCTCTCTCTCTCTCCCTTCCTTACAGAGAAGAAGACGTCGACTTCAGCCTCACGTAAGCCAAACGTCCTCCTTCTCGTCTCACCCGATAGACTTCTCCCTCTCTGCCTTCCCCACTAAGCCACGGCCGACTCCACAATTGAACCGCTCGTGCATCTGGGGGACTCCTGCCCTGAGATACGAGACGCGAGGGGGATCCAGAACCAGTGACGCTCGCTCGAAGCCCATGTCCCGCTGCACTCGCAGTCCAGTTCCCTCTTATCACATGTCATAAGCTTTAATTCAGCTCTGGTTTCAAGCTATCATTTTTGGGGGGTGGGAGGGGGGAGACATCTGTGGCTCAGTTATATCTTTCTCCCTCTCTCTCTCTCTCTCTCTTTTTCCCCCCCTCCCCATGTCAGAAGGTCGTGGGTTCGCGCCCCATAATCCAGGACCGACACTCGGAGGGTCAGTACTGTGGGGAGCGCCACACTGTCGGAGGGTCGGTACTGAGGGAGCGCCGCGCTGTCGGAGGGTCGGTACTGAGGGAGCGCCGCACTGTCGGAGGGTCGGTACCGAGGGAGCGCTGCACTGTGGGAGGGTCGGTGCTGAGGGAGCGCCGCACTGTCGGAGGGTCGGTACTGAGGGAACATCGCACTGTCGGAGGGTCGGTACTGAGGGAGCGTCGGAGGGTCGGTACTGAGGGAGCACCGCACTGTCTGAGGTGCCGTCTTTCGGATGAGACGTTAAACCGAGGGTCCCGTCTGCCCCTCTCGGGTGGGTGTAAAAGATCCCACGGCCACTATTGGACGAAGAGCAGGGGGGAGTTCTCCCCGGGGTCCTGGGCCCCGAGATTTATCCCTCAACCAACATCACTAAAAAAAAAACAGATGATCCGGGTCATTTATCACATCGCTGTTTGTGGGATCTTGCTGTGCGCAAATTGGCTGCCGCGTTTCCCCACATTACAACAGGGACCGCACTTCGAAAAGAGTCTCGTTGGGCTGTGAAATTGGCTTTGGGGGGTGGGTACTGAAGTGGTGATAGAAATGGTCGTCCTTTCCTCCTTAAGGAGCGAGTGCGCGGGATTTGCCTGAAGTGGGGGCAGCTTCCTAATCCTCTCTTTCACCCCGTCCCCCGAACAGATAAGTTCACGGACTCGGTCGTGAGCTCGAAGGTAAACGGCGAGCACCGGGAGAAAGTCCTGCAGCGCTGGGAAGGCGGCGACAGCAACAGCGACGACTTCGACCTGGAGTCCGACGTGGTAGGTGTGGGAGGAGGAGGAGGAGGAGGAGGAGGAGTGGGGGGGTGTGAGGGGCACCGATCAAAGTGACAACTGGAGGGGGACGGAGGGTGGGGAGGGATCTGCCCCTCAAAGGGGACGCGTCCTCGCGTGGGCGCCAGAGTGACCCCGGCGGGCACCGCCCGTTCGAGCGATGCCAACCGCCGGACTTGGCTGCGCAACCGGGTCACAGGGCGGATTCCTGCAGATTGCAGGGCGATCCCGGAGGGTTGGCAACTCTCGGAGGGGGGAGCGGGGAGAGCGGGTACTGAGGCGGGAAAGCCGCGGAGCAGCGCATCCGGTGCGACCGCTGACCCCTGCAGGAGAGGAGGGTCGCAAGGCAAATGTGTTCCCTGCTCACTGCGTGTTCTCTCCCTCTCCCTCTCCTCTCTCTCTCTCTTTCCCCCCACCCCCCCCCCCCCCCACAGTCAAACGGATGGGACGCAAACGAAATGTTTCGCTTCAACGAGGAGACGTATGGAGTGAAAACCACGTACGACAGCAGCCTCTCCTCTTACACGTGAGTCTGATTCCCTCCCCGGAAATTTACAGGAAAATTCCTCAGAAAGGACCCAACGCCCTCCACACTGTCCCGTCAAACACTCCCAGGGCAGGTACAGGGTTAGATACAGAGTAAAGCTCCCTCTACACTGTCCCATCAAACACTCCCAGGGCAGGTACAGCATGGGTTAGATACAGAGTAAAGCTCCCTCTACACTGTCCCATCAAACACTCCCAGGGCAGGTACAGGGTTAGATACAGAGTAAAGCTCCCTCTACACTGTCCCGTCAAACACTCCCAGGGTCAGGTACAGGGTTAGATACAGAGTAAAGCTCCCTCCACACTGTCCCGTCAAACACTCCCAGGGCAGGTACAGGGTTAGATACAGAGTAAAGCTCCCTCTACACTGTCCCATCAAACACTCCCAGGGCAGGTACAGGGTTAGATACAGAGTAAAGCTCCCTCTACACTGTCCCATCAAACACTCCCAGGGCAGGTACAGGGTTAGATACAGAGTAAAGCTCCCTCTACACTGTCCCATCAAACACTCCCAGGGTCAGGTACAGGGTTAGATACAGAGTAAAGCTCCCTCTACACTGTCCCATCAAACACTCCCAGGGCAGGTACAGGGTTAGATACAGAGTAAAGCTCCCTCTACACTGTCCCATCAAACACTCCCAGGGTCAGGTACAGGGTTAGATACAGAGTAAAGCTCCCTCTACACTGTCCCATCAAACACTCCCAGGGCAGGTACAGGGTTCGATACAGAGTAAAGCTCCCTCCACACTGTCCCATCAAACACTCCCAGGGCAGGTTCAGGGTGAGATACAGAGTAAAGCTCCCTCTACACTGTCCCATCAAACACTCCCAGGGCAGGTTCAGGGTGAGATACAGAGTAAAGCTCCCTCTACACTGTCCCATCAAACACTCCCAGGGTCAAGTACAGGGTTAGATACAGAGTAAAGCTCCCTCTACACTGTCCCATCAAACACTCCCAGGGCAGGTACAGGGTTAGATACAGAGTAAAGCTCCCTCTACACTGTCCCATCAAACACTCCCAGGGCAGGTTCAGGGTGAGATACAGAGTAAAGCTCCCTCTACACTGTCCCATCAAACACTCCCAGGGCAGGTACAGGGTTAGATACAGAGTAAAGCTCCCTCTACACTGTCCCGTCAAACACTCCCAGGGCAGGTACAGGGTTAGAGACAGAGTAAAGCTCCCTCTACACTGTCCCATCAAACACTCCCAGGGCAGGTTCAGGGTGAGATACAGAGTAAAGCTCCCTCTACACTGTCCCATCAAACACTCCCAGGGCAGGTACAGGGTTCGATACAGAGTAAAGCTCCCTCTACACTGTCCCATCAAACACTCCCAGGGCAGGTTCAGGGTGAGATACAGAGTAAAGCTCCCTCCAGACTGCCCCAGGGGCTGACCCTCTGTCTCTGGGCCCTCAGGACCCCCCTGGAGAAGGATAACTCGGCCGAGTTCCGACAGCGGGAAGCCAGGGCGTCGCAGCTGGCCAAGGAGATCGAGTCGAGCCCCCAGTACCGGGTGCGGATATCGATGGAGAACGACGACGGGCGCACTGAGGAGGAGAAGTTCGGTGCTGTCCAGAGACCAACCCCTGACCGGGACAGTCCCAACATCAACTCCAGGTACGGGCCTCCGCCTGACAGGTAGGGCGGGAGAGGGTGCAGCCGCCACAAGGCGGCCGCACGTCCCCGCTGGGCTGGGCAGGAGTCTAAAGCATGGCCGTATGCTCTCCTTGTTTCCCATGGCCGCTGAGGCGGGACCACCCTCGGTCTTGTGTCCGCCCTCTAATCGGCTACCTTGCCCCCCCGTCCCCCCCCCCCAATCTCTGCAACCTCCTCCAGCCCCAACCCCCTTCCGAGATCTCTGCGCTCCTCCAATTCGGGCCTCTTGTCCATCCCCCGCTCCCGTCGCCCCACCATTGGCGGCCGTGCCTTCAGCCGCCTGGGCCCCGAGCTCTGGAATTCCCTCCCGAAACCTCTCCGCCTCTCCCTCCTCCTTTTGAGACCCTCCTTAAAACCCTTCGACCAAGCTTTTGGTCACCTCTCCAAATATCTCACGTGGCTCGAGCTCGATTTTGTTTGCTAATCGCCCCATTGAAGCGCCTCGGGATGTTTTCCTACGTTAAAGGCGCAAAATAAATGCCTCTTCTGCCTCCTGTGGGGCACTTGATCCAATGCCTTCTGCGAGTCCATATACTTTCCATCCACTGCATGTCTGATTCCGCTCCTGTGCAGCGCCTCGGGAGGTTTAACGGCGCGACATAAATGCCGGTTGTCGTCGCTCCGCCTGGCTCCTTGCACTCAGTCCTGTGTTCCCTCCGCTCTCCAGAGACGGCAAGTACATTCCCCTGCCCCAGCGTAGCCGGGACGGGTCGACCCGCGGAGGGGGCCTGAGGCCCAGCGTCCCCCGAGGAGGCCGGGTGGGGTCCGGCTCCCTGCCGCCCCGTGGTGCCCTCCATCACCCCGAGTCGAGCTCCAGCCCGTCACCGGACCAGCGAGTGATCAACGGAGGTGAGTGACCCGTCGGGGGCGGGGGTGGGGGGCAGGTGCCGGGTGGTTGTCGGATGGCGGGTGCTTGTAAATTCAGGCTGCAAGTCAAGTCTCTCGGACTGCTAGCCCTCGCCCGTGTTACTGACTGTATCTCGACTGATGTTAATCCCTCTCCCTCACACTGTCTCTCAGTAACCCCTCTCCCCCAGCGCCCTGTGTTACTGACTGTATCTCTACTGATGTTAATCCCTCTCCCTCACACTGTCACTCAGTAACCCCTCTCCCCCCAGCGCCCTGTGTTACTGACTGTATCTCTACTGATGTTAATCCCTCTCCCTCACTCTGTCACTCAGTAACCCCTCTCCCCCAGCGCCCTGTGTTACTGACTGTATCTCTACTGATGTTAATCCCTCTCCCTCACACTGTCACTCAGTAACCCCTCTCCCCCAGAGCCCTGTGTTACTGACTGTATCTCTACTGATGTTAATCCCTCTCCCTCACACTGTCACTCAGTAACCCCTCTCCCCCAGTGCCCTGTGTTACTGACTGTATCTCTACTGATGTTAATCCCTCTCCCTCACACTGTCACTCAGTAACCCCTCTCCCCCCAGCGCCCTGTGTTACTGACTGTATCTCTACTGATGTTAATCCCTCTCCCTCACACTGTCACTCAGTAACCCCTCTCCCCCAGCGCCCTGTGTTACTGACTGTATCTCCACTGATGTTAATCCCTCTCCCTCACACTGTCACTCAGTAACCCCTCTCCCCCCAGCGCCCTGTGTTACTGACTGTATCTCTACTGATGTTAATCCCTCTCCCTCACACTGTCACTCAGTAACCCCTCTCCCCCAGCGCCCTGTGTTACTGACTGTATCTCCACTGATGTTAATCCCTCTCCCTCACACTGTCTCTCAGTAACCCCTCTCCCCCCAGCGCCCTGTGTTACTGACTGTATCTCTACTGATGTTAATCCCTCTCCCTCACACTGTCACTCAGTAACCCCTCTCCCCCCAGCGCCCTGTGTTACTGACTGTATCTCCACTGATGTTAATCCCTCTCCCTCACACTGTCACTCAGTAACCCCTCTCCCCCAGCGCCCTGTGTTACTGACTGTATCTCTACTGATGTTAATCCCTCTCCCTCACACTGTCACTCAGTAACCCCTCTCCCCCCAGAGCCCTGTGTTACTGACTGTATCTCTACTGATGTTAATCCCTCTCCCTCACACTGTCTCTCAGTAACCCCTCTCCCCCCAGCGCCCTGTGTTACTGACTGTATCTCTACTGATGTTAATCCCTCTCCCTCACACTGTCTCTCAGTAACCCCTCTCCCCCCAGCGCCCTGTGTTACTGACTGTATCTCTACTGATGTTAATCCCTCTCCCTCACACTGTCACTCAGTAACCCCTCTCCCCCAGCGCCCTGTGTTACTGACTGTATCTCTACTGATGTTAATCCCTCTCCCTCACACTGTCTCTCAGTAACCCCTCTCCCCCCAGCGCCCTGTGTTACTGACTGTATCTCTACTGATGTTAATCCCTCTCCCTCACACTGTCTCTCAGTAACCCCTCTCCCCCCAGCGCCCTGTGTTACTGACTGTATCTCTACTGATGTTAATCCCTCTCCCTCACTCTGTCACTCAGTAACCCCTCTCCCCCAGCGCCCTGTGTTACTGACTGTATCTCTACTGATGTTAATCCCTCTCCCTCACACTGTCACTCAGTAACCCCTCTCCCCCCAGCGCCCTGTGTTACTGACTGTATCTCCACTGATGTTAATCCCTCTCCCTCACACTGTCACTCAGTAACCCCTCTCCCCCAGCGCCCTGTGTTACTGACTGTATCTCCACTGATGTTAATCCCTCTCCCTCACACTGTCTCTCAGTAACCCCTCTCCCCCCAGCGCCCTGTGTTACTGACTGTATCTCTACTGATGTTAATCCCTCTCCCTCACACTGTCTCTCAGTAACCCCTCTCCCCCAGCGCCCTGTGTTACTGACTGTATCTCTACTGATGTTAATCCCTCTCCCTCACACTGTCTCTCAGTAACCCCTCTCCCCCCAGCGCCCTGTGTTACTGACTGTATCTCTACTGATGTTAATCCCTCTCCCTCACACTGTCACTCAGTAACCCCTCTCCCCCCAGAGCCCTGTGTTACTGACTGTATCTCTACTGATGTTAATCCCTCTCCCTCACACTGTCTCTCAGTAACCCCTCTCCCCCCAGCGCCCTGTGTTACTGACTGTATCTCTACTGATGTTAATCCCTCTCCCTCACACTGTCTCTCAGTAACCCCTCTCCCCCCAGCGCCCTGTGTTACTGACTGTATCTCTACTGATGTTAATCCCTCTCCCTCACACTGTCTCTCAGTAACCCCTCTTCCCCCAGAGCCCTGTTTTACTGACTGTATCTCTACTGATGTTAATCCCTCTCCCTCACACTGTCTCTCAGTAACCCCTCTCCCCCCAGCGCCCTGTGTTACTGACTGTATCTCTACTGATGTTAATCCCTCTCCCTCACACTGTCTCTCAGTAACCCCTCTTCCCCCAGAGCCCTGTTTTACTGACTGTATCTCTACTGATGTTAATCCCTCTCCCTCACACTGTCTCTCAGTAACCCCTCTCTCCCCAGCGCCCTGTGTCTCTACTGATGTTAAGGTAAAATGCGAGGGAGCCTTCCTGCCGTGTGTGACTGGACTAACACGCACTGACTTGCCTGTGATCGTCATCTGTTTACCTTTCCACCCCCACCCCCCCCAGGACCATCCCGGATGTCGCCCAAAGCCCAGCGACCCACCCGAGGGGGCAAGCCAATGATGGGCCGAGGGGGTTCGCTTTCCGACGTGTCTCCGCATCCTCCTGCAGCAGGTAACTCGTCCCCACTGGTTGTCGCACTCCTTCCGCAATCCGCCGTTAAGCGGCACCCCGTTCGTCCGAGGGCGGTCTCTGTGCTCGGTTCCCCTCCCCCACGCGATCGCGCAGTAGGTATTCTCAGAGGCGTAGCGGGTAGTGTTACAGGGACCGACAGCCCCGCGCCCCCTCGGCGCTGGGCAGCCGGGGAGCGTCGGCCTGGATTACGGGGCTCGAGTCTCTGGAACGTGTGGGACTCGAAACCCCCGACCTTCTGACGCCGAGGGGAGAGAGACCCTGTTCCCCCACTGAGCCACGGACTCCCCTCGAAGTGTCGGAGTTGAGGGGGATGGGGAGTTTACGCAGCACTAATAATCTAGCGGACGTGAGTTCAAATCGTACCCCCCGCAATGAGCCATAAAACGAGCTGGGAATACAAAGCCGGGATCGGTGAACGTGACAGAGTCTCTCGGATTGTCGTTTTAAAGACCCCAACTGGTTCACCGATTTTTCCCCCTGTCGGGGAGGGAACCTACCGCCCTCACCCGGTCTGGGACTATATGTGACTCCAGTCCCCACGCGCCAACGTGGTTGACTCCGAACTGCCCTCTGAATTGGGCCTGGCAAGCACCTCGGTCGTATCAAACTACCGCCAGCTCGATGGGCAACTAGGAATGGGCAATAAATGCCGGCCTTGCCAGTGACGCCCACACCCCCCCCAGAACGAATAATGTCGATTTGCCCCCTTCTCTTTTCTCCCCCTCCCGCCCCTCCATTTTCGAAAGGGGAGTTGTCGGCGCGCGTGAGCCGCTGGGAACGCGAAGTCCTGGCCCCCTCAGATTCTCCTTCAGGGTCTCAGCTTTCCGACGGGAGATTCCCGCACGGAGGTCAGCTCGAGTCGGTCCCGCTCGCCCCCCGCCCCCCACCCCACCCCGCACTGGGTCAAAAGGTTCGTGGGTTCGAGCCCCCGTGATCCAGGGCGACACTCCCCGGTTGACTGAGGGGGCGCCGCGCCGTCGGAGGGTCGGGCCCCGAGGGGTCTCCGCGCTGTCGGATCAGTCCTGCTTCTGCCATGCGGCATCGGGCCAATGCCAGCCTTACCCACCTCCGCGTGCGACCATGGTGCGGCCGGCGTGCGAGATGGCTGGCACGGGGCGTCCCTCCGCCTTGGACCCGCCTGAGGCGCCCGAGCAGTCGGCCAGAGGGCGAGCGCCCTGTGCAACTGACCGTGTTCCCCACGGGAGCAGCCTGTCCGAGGGTCCCAGGGTATCTGGGGAGTCCCCCTCGAAGTGGTCTCAAAGATGCCTGAGGTTCCTGGGCAGGTTGCTCGGGAGGCCTGTCTTGTGGTGGTGATGGGGGGGTGAGGAGTAAAGGTACCGAAAGAGACGTATTCGGAAGCTCATTGCCCTCCAAGGGCAGGTGGGGGGAGGGATGATTCCCTCCGATTTGGGGGTCCTTAACTGGGCTTGCTGGTTTGCGGGACCGCCACGTTCCGCCCTCCAACTTCTCCTCATATACTGACGCGAGCCTTGCGATGTTCCAGGTGTCGGCCGGCCGTACCATCCCCGTTCTCCGAAGTCTGGTGTGGCAGCGCTCCCGGCCCAGGACCCTCCCTCCTCTCCGCCCGAAACCAGGCCCCCTCCTCCCTCCTCCTCCTCTTCCTCCTCCTCTTCTTCCTCCTCCTCCTCCTCCTCCTCCTCTTCCTCTTCCTCCTCCGCTGCAGTGGACTCGGCCGGCTCCTCGTCTCCCGGCTCCTCGTCTCCCAAACCGCCAACTCCGGCCCCGCCACTGTTCGCCACAGACGGTAAGGACTCGTGGGGGGGGGGGGGGGGGGGAGGTGGGGGGGCTAACGCCGCGTTAGATAAATGGGGAGGAGGGCGGCCGCAGCTGGACAGGGACAAATTGCGCCTTTTGACGTAGTAAAATGTCCCTATTCCGTTTCACGGCGGATGGGGGGAGTCAGACAAACACTGGACATGTGCAGTAGACGTGAAGTATATGGACTCACAGAAGGCATTGGATAAAGTGTCTCACAGGAGGCTGGTTAGAGGTGGATGTGGAGTATATGGACACAGAAGGCATTGGATAAAGTGTCTCACAGGAGGCTGGTTAGAGGTGGATGTGGAGTATATGGACTCACAGGAGGCTGGTTAGAGGTGGATGTGGAGTATATGGACACAGAAGGCATTGGATAAAGTGTCTCACAGGAGGCTGGTTAGAGGTGGATGTGGAGTATATGGACACAAGGCATTGGATAAAGTGTCTCTCAGGCTGGTTAGAGGTGGATGTGGAGTATATGGACTCACAGGAGGCTGGTTAGAGGTGGATGTGGAGTATCTGGACTCACAGAAGGCATTGGATAAAGTGTCTCACAGGAGGCTTGTTAGAGGTGGGTGTGGAGTATATGGATTTGCAGAAGGCATTTATACATCTCCTTTAACGTAGTAAAATGTCCCCAAGGTGTTTCACAGGAGCATAAATCAGACAAAATTCGACCCTGGACCACGTAAGGAGACATTAGGACAGGTGACCAAAACCTTGGTCAAAGAGGGAGGTTTTAAGGAGGGTCTTAAAGGAGGAGGAGGAGAGAGAGAGGTGGAGAGGTTTTGGGAGGGAATTCCAGAGCTCAGGGCCCAGGCGGCTGAAGGCACGGCCGCCAATGGTGGGGCGAAGGGAGCGGGGGTGATGGACAAGAGGCCCGAATTGGAGGAGCGCAGAGATCTCGGAGGGTTGTAGGGGCTGGAGGAGGTTACAGAGATAGGGAGGGGGGTGACGAGGGGCTATGGAGGGATTTGAACACGAGGATGAGAAGCAGTACTGACAGGTGGAGCACGTTATCAGGCGATGAAATATCTTCGAGTCTCGCTGCTTAGTCCCAGCTTGGCTCAGTGGCTCGCTCGGTCCCCGAGCTCGGAGGCTGTGAGTTCGAACCCCAGTCCAGGACCTGAGGCCAGTAATGTAGGTCGGCGCGCCCAGTGCAGTGCTGAGGGATTTAATCTCAGGTCCCAGAGGGTGAGAGGTCAGTGTCTGACCCACCGCCCCCACCCCCAGTCCCCCCGTCAGACAGAGAGGAGCCCTTCAGCCCCTCTGTCTAGGGGCTAGCATGGACCCCAGTACCTCCCGCAGTTGCAGGGTGGATGAGATGCTGTTCAATGGCGGGGATCTGAAATCGACTGAAGGGGGAGAGGGCTCAGTGGTGTGGGAGTGGCTCACTCCAATCGGATCAGGGAGAGCTCTGGGATGTACTGGGGCCACAGTGTCAGTCACAGAGCCGGGCTGTGCACTGAGTTACTAGGGTTAGGGTGGGGTGGGAGTGTATGGGTTCAGGGGGCTTTAGTAGGGGATTGGGATGGGAGTGTGTGGGTGCAGGGGGCTTTACTCGGGATGGAGATAGTGTGTTGTGGGTGCGGTCTGGCAGTGAGTTGGGGGTCTGTCCAGTTATTTGCGGATGTACCAATGGTTTGTACTTGTACTTTCCCCTTCAGTGAAAGATCTCGGTAATGCTGCAGGGAAGGAGCTTCCTCGACAGGTCGAGGCCCCGTCTCCAGGCTCCGTGGAATACAGCAAGGCAGCGGTGAAAGGTAGGAGACATTGTTGTTTCTTTGTAGCTGTGTGCGTGCGCTCTTTACAACCTCCAGTATGAGAGGTGACAGTGAGTTACAGCATCCTACTGCGTGAGTTGTGTACTGACTGCGTCCAGCGCTCCCAATCGCACTGCTTGCCACGGTGGTTCCCGGAATCGTTGAACAGGCTTCCCTCCTTAACTCCTACGCTTGTAGGGGTGTTAGTCCCAGCCATGAGTCAGAAGATAGTGGGTTCGAGTCCCACACGTTCCAGAGACTCGAGCCCCATAATCCGGGCTGACACTCCCCAGTTGCCCAGCGCCGAGGGAGCGCCGCGCCGCAGGAGGGTCGGCGCCGAGGGAGCGCCGCGCTGTCGGAGGTGCCGTCTTTGGGATGAGACTTTAAACCGAGGGCCCCGTCTGCCCCCTCAGGTAGATGCAGGAGACCCCACGGCCACTGTTGGAAGATGAGCAGGGCGTGGGGCTTGGTTGGTAACGGCCAGCTCGCCCCGTGTTCAAGTACCTGTGGCAGACGAGGAGCAGGCCAGCACTGAGCCCCGAGCGGCAGGTCCCTGATCGGTGACGTCAGCCGTGCAGGCTCCCTCCGGCCGGGAGCGACCAGTCCCTCAGCAGAGCTTAAGGACCCTCCTCACCTCCTTCTCCCAATACAACTGAGAGTAGACTTGACCACGCGTAGACCGGGGTCGGGGGGGGGTGGGGGTGGAGAGGGAGAGCTGTGAGACCCAGCTCTCCGTCTCCCACTCCTTGCTCCATTCACCCGAGACCTCCAGCCGTTGTCGTCTTCCTGCTTTTAGTTGGTGCATTGTAGCAGAGAGCGTGTTTGACCGAACCAAACGCCCTCTGCCTTCCTGTAAGTGCTAAACTCTTGGTTTTTCTTTGCTTCCTTTTCCCTTCTTCCCTCTCTCCACCACACACACACACAGGGCTACTGCAGTCTCCGTCAGACCACAAGCGGAACCAGATTGAGGAGCTGAAGAAGTTCGGAGAAGACTTCAGGGTAAGGAGACACCCCTCCCGTATCGGGGATCGAAGGGTGAGGGGAGGGGGAGAACTGAAACGCTGCTGTCTGTAAGAGTGACCGTTACTTGCTTGCATCACGGTTTAGCAGAAGCGGAGGGTGTGAACCATTTTCACGGGCAGTTATGGTTGGGTCCAGCCAACCACAGGAGCTTAGAGCTCTCTGAGGGAGCGCCGCCCTGTCGGAGGGTCGGTACTGAGGGAGCGCCGCCCTGTCGGAGGGTCGGTACTGAGGGAGCGCCGCCCTGTCGGAGGGTCGGTACTGAGGGAGCGCCGCCCTGTCGGAGGGTCGGTACTGAGGGAGCGCCGCCCTGTCGGAGGGTCGGTACTGAGGGAGCGCCGCCCTGTCGGAGGGTCGGTACTGAGGGAGCGCCGCCCTGTCGGAGGGTCGGTACTGAGGGAGCGCCGCCCTGTCGGAGGGTCGGTACTGAGGGAGCGCCGCCCTGTCGGAGGGTCGGTACTGAGGGAGCGCCGCCCTGTCGGAGGGTCGGTACTGAGGGAGCGCCGCCCTGTCGGAGGGTCGGTACTGAGGGAGCGCCGCCCTGTCGGAGGGTCGGTACTGAGGGAGCGCCGCCCTGTCGGAGGGTCGGTACTGAGGGAGCGCCGCCCTGTCGGAGGGTCCATCTTTCGGATGAGACGTTAAACCGAGGGCCCCGTCTGCCCCTCTGAGGTGGACGTAAAAGATCCCACGGCCACTATTGGAAGAAGAGCAGGGGGGAGTTCTCCCCGGGGGCAACGTCGCTAAAATAAACAGATGATCTGGTCATTATTTGATTGGCGTTTGTGGGATCTTGCTGTGCGCAACTTGGCTGCTGCGTTTCTTACATTACAACAGTGACCACACTTCAAAAAAGTACCTCATTGTTTGTGAAGCTTTGGGATGTCCTGAAGTGGTGAAAGGTGCTGTAGAAATGGGAGTTTGTCGTCTTTCTTAAATTTTCTCTCTCTCTGTCTCTCCCTCTGTCTCTCTCTCTCTCTCTCTCCAGCTCCAGGCGACTGCTCAGGAGTTGGGAAACGTCCCCTCCAGGTTCAGGGATGCAGCAGAGAAAGCCAAGGACCCGCTGGAAGACAAGTGCTGCGGCCCTGACCCCGCGGCCCTGGAGACCCCGCCCGAGGCGGGGGCCCCCTCCACCCCAAAGGCCGGCGCGCTGGGCAGCGAGGCCGGAGAGCGGCGGGAGGAGAAGAAGCTCTCCGAGCCCGGGGAGGGTCCGCTCCCCCCCTCCAGCCCCCAGAGCAAGTGTGAAAGCGGCGAGGAGGAGAAGGAGGGCGTGTCTGAGTGAGTACCTCGAGGGGCGGAGTGAGTGAAAGGGAGGGATTGTAATGGGGAAGGTTTGGAGCATCACAGATTGTAATGGGGGAGGGTTTGGAGTATCACGGATTGTAATGGGGGAGGGTTTGGAGTATCACGGATTGTAATGGGATCTGTTTGCAGTATTCCGGATTGTAATGGGGAGGATTTGGAGTATTCTGGATTGTAATGGGGAGGGTTTGGAGTATTCTGGATTGTAATGGGGAGGGTTTGGAGTATTCTGGATTGTAATGGGGAGGGTTTGGAGTATCACGGATTGTAATGGGGAGGGTTTGGAGTATTATGGATTGTAATGGGGAGGATTTGGAGTATTCTGGATTGTAATGGGGAGGGTTTGGAGTATTCTGGATTGTAATGGGGAAGGTTTGGAGTATCACGGATTGTAATGGGGAGGGTTTGGAGTATTATGGATCGTAATGGGGAGGATTTGGAGTATTTTGGATTGTATTGGGATCTGTTTGAAGTATTTTGGATTGTAATGGGGAGGATTTGGAGTATTTTGGATTGTAATGGGGAGGGTTTGGAGTATTCCAGATTGTAATGGGGAGGTTTTGGAGTATTTCAGATTGCAATGGGGTCCGTTTGGGGTACTCTAGATTGTAATGGGGTGGTTTAGGGTATCTTGGATTGTAATGGGGAAGGGTTGGGGGACTCTGGATTGTAATAGGGATGGTTTGTGGGTATTTTGGATTGTAATGGGGGACGGTTTGGGGTACTCTGGATTGTAATGGGGCGGTGGGTGGGGTGGACGGTGGGTGGGGTGGACGGTGGGCGGGGTGGACGGGGGGCGGTGGGTGGGGTGTTTGGGGAGTGGACGGGGGCGGGCGCAGCGTCCCAGTCATGTCCCGTGCGCCCGAACGCGCAAGGCGACCGCCCCCCCCCCGCAGCTTCGGTTCGCGGACCCCCCCGCGGTGACGCGGCCGTCCCGGGGGAAGGGCGGGCGGCTGGCCCTCTGACTCTGGGCTGTGCTCGATGATGAAACGCTGTGATCCACTGGCAGAGTCTCCTTTCCGAAACTGTGCTGAGCCACCAACTTCTGAGACAACAGCCAAACAGAGAGTGCAGTTACCGTCTAATACCGCCCCCCCACCCCCCCCGTGACCGTCACTCAGCTGGGCTGGCCCATCCCCTCACCCCCTCCCTCCCTCCCTCCCTCCCTCCCTCCACTCCAGCCTCTACCCTCTGTCCTGGATTAAACGGCACCTGCGGTCCCGTTCCCTGCTTCTGGTCTGGTCTCCAGATTCGATACTTGACGGGAAAACTCGGAGGGCAGCGTTTTATCGCGCAGGAGACTATCGGAGAAGGTTTTTTTTTTAAAAAAAGAGATTCTCACTTCTACCGGGCCTTTCACCACCTCCGCATGTCCCAAAGCGCTTTTATTTTAACTGAAGCGCGGTCACTCTTCTCTTCCCTCCCCCTCTCTCTCTTCTCTTCCCTCCCCCCTCTCTCTCTTCTCTTCCCTCCCCCCTCTCTCTCTTCTCTTCCCTCCCCCCTCTCTCTTCTCTTCCCTCCCCCCTCTCTCTCTTCTCTTCCCTCCCCCCTCTCTCTCTTCTCTTCCCTCCCCCCTCTCTCTTCTCTTCCCTCCCCCCTCTCTCTTCTCTTCCCTCCCCCCCTCTCTCTTCTCTTCCCTCCCCCCTCTCTCTCTTCTCTCCCCCCTCTCTCTCTTCTCTTCCCTCCCCCTCTCTCTCACTCTTCTCTTCCCTCTTCCCTCCCCCCTCTCTCTCTTCTCTTCCCTCCCCCTCTCTCTCACTCTTCTCTTCCCTCTTCCCTCCCCCCTCTCTCTTCTCTTCCCTCCCCCCTCTCTCTTCTCTTCCCTCCCCCTCTCTCTCTCTTTCTCTTCCCTCCCCCTCTCTCTCTCTTTCTCTTCCCTCCCCCCCCTCTCTCTCTTCTCTTCCCTCCCCCCCTCTCTCTCTTTTTCTCTTCCCTCCCCCTCTCTCTTTTTCTCTTCCCTCCCCCCCCTCTCTCTTCTCTTCCCTCCCCCCCTCTCTCTTCTCTTCGCTCCCCCCTCTTTCTCTTCTCTCTCTCTCTTCTCTCTCTCTCTCTCTCTCTCTCTCTCTCTCCTCCTTTAAGACCCTCCTTAAAACCTCCCTCTTTGACCGAGCTTTTGGTCACCTGTCCTGATGTCGCCTCGCGTGACTCGGAGTCGATGTTTGCCTGATCTCCGCTCCCGTGAAGCGTCTTGTGGGACGTTTCACTCCGTTGGAGGCGCTGTGTAAACGCCCGCCCTCCCAGCAGCACCTCTCCGGGAAACCTTTCACAACTTCACTTTTATTTCCTTCTGTTCCTTCAGGCAAGTGAAGAGATCGACTTTGAACCCCAACGCTAAAGAATTTAACCCCACAAAGTCGCTGGTACCCGCGGTAAGTATAAGCTCGCCCGCTGCCCGTTTATAACAAAACAATCTCTGCACCGCAGGAGGAGAAATGACGAGGAGAGGTCGCACAGACTGGGCTTGTATTCCCTCGAGTGTCGGAGATTAAGGGGTGATCTAATCGAGGGGTTTAAGATGATTGAAGGATTCGATGGGGTCGAGAGAGAGAAACTATTTCCTCTGGTGGGGGGGAGTCCAGAACAAGGTGGGGGAGCAGAACCTTAAAATCAGAGCTCGGGCCGTTCAGGGGGTGATGTCGGGAAGCATTTCCTCACACAGAGGGGGAGTGGGAATCTGGAACTCTCTCCCACCGAAAGCCTGTGGACGTCTGGGGGTCGGTCGGAGCTTCCGAGGCTGAGATTTGATAGACGTCTGCTGGGTATCGAGGGCGGTGAGTGAGACTCGGAGGCAATGGGGTTCCCGTGCACCTGCTGCCCTCGTCCCCCTGGGTGGTGGAGGTCGGGGGATTGGGAGGCGCTGTCGATGAGCGCTTGGCGAGATTGCTGCGGGGAATCCTGTGGACAGGACGCACTGCGGCCACGGGGCGCCGGTGGGGGAGGGAGTGGGTGTTCAAGGTGGGGGGATGGGCTGCCGATCGAGCGGGCTGCTTTGTCCTGGATGGTGTCGAGCTTCTCCAGTCTTGTTGGAGCTGCTCCAAGTCCAAGCAAGCGGAGAGTGTTCCATCACACTCCTGGACCCGGGGGGCCTCGGAGGTGGTCGGAGAGGCTTTGGGGAGTCACTCGCCGCAGAATACCCAGCCTCTGACCTGCTCTTGAAGCCACATATTTATGTGGCTGGTCCAGTTAAGTTTCTGGTCAGTGGTGACCCCCAGGATGTTGATGGTGGGGGATTCGGCGATGGTAATGCCGTTGAATGTCAAGGGGAGGTGGTTAGACTCTCTCTTGTTGGAGATGGTCATTGCCTGGCACTTGTCTGGCGCGAATGTTACTTGCCACTTACCAGCCCAAGCCTGGATGTTGTCCGGGCCTTGCTGCATGCGGGCACGGACTGCTTCATTATCTGAGAAATAGTCCCATGGAGCTGAACCCTACGATAATCAGAGAACAGCCCCGCCTCTGAGGGGAGGGAAGGGAAGGTGTTTGGTATCGAGCTTCTCCCGTCCGGGCCAGTGGGGAGTGTTTCATCGCACTCCCGCACTGCAGGTTGTGATGTCTTGACGTGTGTGTTTGTGATTGTGGTTTCAGGGCAAGCCGGCCAACACGCCAACTCCACCCAGGCCTCAGACCCAGCCCAGTCCTTCGATCATGGTGACCCCGGGGCAGAACACCATCTACAACGCGCAGTACATCTCCTACGTACACGGGATCCACATGAACCCCGCAGTCCAGGTACGGGTCGCCCCCCCTTTCCCCGCCACAACCCGCGAGAGAGAGGAGCGAGCGGATAAACGTTAACGGGATCGGGCGCAGCGAGCGGTGGAGAGGGGTCAGGGGGCACAGGTCGGGCGGTGCGTGACCTCGGCCAGCGCAGCCGCTAACCAGGCAGGGGAGGGGGGCCCACGCGTTCTGCAGCTTCCCCGCCGTGGATTGGGGACTCAGAGAGAGAGAGGCCGGCAGCTTGGGAGTACAGTGACCCTCCCGCCCCCGAGTTGTGAGAGAGGTGAATGGGGAGTCTCGTCTGGCTCCTGAGGACGATGTATAATATCACCTCATCAAACCTGGCCCGGAGCTGGGGTCTCGGCGAGACCGAGCAGCAATGTGGGGATAGGGAACCTGTCTCACCTCCCCCCACCCCCATCCTGGGGCTCTGTCGCAGTTCGTCCACCCACAAGTACAGTGTGCAACCAGGGCAAGCCAGCAGATCACACACGCTCAATCCTGTTATGGTTAACACCGAGTTATCCAACAGTGTGCCTGACTCCATCCCTCCCTCTCTGTCGGAGATGCACCTTGACCCTGGTTATAGCAGCATCTGTTTGCCCCTCTCTCGCTCTCTCTGCCTGCCTGCCTGCCTGGCTCGCTCGCTCGCTCTCTCTCGCCTTGCCTGCCTGGCATCTCTCTCGCCCTGTCCGCCTGCCTGGCTCGGGCACTCTCGCGCTCGCTCGCCCCTCTCTCGCCCTGCCCGCCTGGTCTGCCCGCCTAGCTCGCTCGCCCCCCTCTCTCGCCCTGCCCGCCTGGCTCGCGCTCGCTCGCCCCCTCTCTCGCCCTGCCCCCGCCTGGCTCGCGCTCGCTCGCTCCCCCTCTCTCGCCCTGCCCGCCTGGCTCGCGCTCTCTTCGCCCCCTCTCTCGCCCTGGCCCGCCTGGCTCGCGCTCTCTTCGCCCCCTCTCTCGCCCTGCCCCGCCTGGCTCGCGCTCTCTTCGCCCCCTCTCTCACCCCTGCCCGCCTGGCTCACGCTCGCTCGCCCCCTCTCTCTCGCCTGCCCGCCTGGCTCGCGCTCTCTCTTCGCCCCCTCTCTCGCCCTGGCCCGCCTGGCTCACGCTCGCTCGCCCCCTCTCCTCTCGCCCTGCCCGCCTGGCTCGCGCTCTCTTCGCCCTCTCTCTCGCCCTGCCCGCCTGGCTCGCGCTCTCTTCGCCCCCTCTCTCGCCCTGCCCGCCTGGCTCACGCTCGCTCGCCCCCTCTCTCGCCCTGCCCGCCTGGCTCGCGCTCTCTTCGCCCTCTCTCTCGCCCTGCCCGCCTGCTCGCGCTCTCTTCGCCCTCTCTCTCGCCTGCTCGCGCTCGCTCGCCCTCTCGCTCGCCCTGCCCGCCTGGCTCGCATCGCTCGCCCTCCTCTTTCGCCCTGCCTGCCTGGCTCGCGCTCTCTTTGCCCCTCAGGATTCTGATATTTCTCTGTTTCAGGGCCCTCAGGTTACCAATACACCATCCCTCCAGTACAAGTCAGCCAGAGCAAGCAATTCCGCAGCACAAAAGGTGAGTGTCTGACTCTGCCACCCTTCTATGGGGGGGGCGGGAGGGAGGGAAGCTTGCTCAATGTACAGAGAGAAGCAAGTGAATGGAGTGTAATCAGAGGGCAATGTAAACCGGGAAATCCCCAGGGTGTGGAGCAGGGATTTAAGTGTTAGACCACACTGGGAGTACTGTGCACAGTTCTGGTCTGGTTAGACCACACTGGAAGTACTGTGCACAGTTCTTGTCTGGTCTGGTTAGACCACACTGGGAGTACTGGGCACAGTTCTGGGTCTGGTTAGACCACACTGGGAGCACTGGGCACAGTTCCGGTCTGGTTAGACCACACTGGGAGTACTGTGCACAGTTCTGGTCTGGTTAGACCACACTGGGAGCACTGTACACAGTTCTGGTCTGGTTAGACCACACTGGGAGTACTGGGCACAGTTCCGGTCTGGTTAGACCACACTGGGAGCACTGTGCACAGTTCTGGTCTGGTTAGACCACACTGGGAGCACTGTACACAGTTCTGGTCTGGTTAGACCACACTGGGAGCACTGGGCACAGTTCTGGTCTGGTTAGACCACACTGGGAGTACTGGGCACAGTTCTGGTCTGGTTAGACCACACTGGGAGTACTGTGCACAGTTCTGGTCTGGTTAGACCACACTGGGAGTACTGGGCACAGTTCTGGTCTGGTTAGACCACACTGGGAGTACTGTGCACAGTTCTGGTCTGGTTAGACCACACTGGGAGCACTGGGCACAGTTCTGTCTGGTTAGACCACACTGGGAGATACTGGGCACAGTTCTGGTCTCCATATTATAAAAAGGATATAGAGGCATTGGAGAAGGTGTAAAAAAGATTTACGATGATGATACCCAGAACTGAGAGGTTATAAATTATCAGGAAAGACTGAACAGACTGGGGGCTCTTTTCTCTAGAAAAGAGAAGACTGAGGGGTGACCTGATCGAGGTCTTTAAGATTATGAAAGAGTTCGATAGGGTAGACGGAGAGAAGATGTTTCCACTTGTGGGGAGACCAGAACTAGGGGGGGCCATAAATATAAGATAGTCACTAATAAATCCAATCGGGAATTCAGGAGAAACTTCTTCCCCAGAGAGTGGTGAGAATGTGGAACTCACTCCCACAAGGAGTAGTTGAGGTGAATAGTGTGGATGGATTTAAGGGGAAGGCTGGATAAACACATGAGGGAGAGAGGGATAGAAGGAGATGGTGAGAGGGTGAGATGGAGGAGGGAGGGAGGAGGCTCGTGTGGAGCACGGACCCGTGGGGCCGAATGGCCTGTTTCTGGACTGTAAATTCTATGTAAGCTCCAAGGCCCCATCAAACCAGGATCGAGAATTTGGATCAGTTCAAATCTCCAAAGGACTCTGTGTTCATACAGCGCCTTTCATAACCTCAGGGCGTCCCAAAGTGCTTCAGGTGTCAGCCATGGCTTCGTGGGTAGCACTGTCTTGTGTCTGAGTTGGAAGGTCGAGGGTTCGAGCCCCACGCGTACAGGGACTCGAGCCCCGTAATCCAGGTCAACACTCCCCAATCGCCAGTGCTGAGGGAGCGCCGCGCTGTCGGAGGGTCGGTACTGAGGGAGCGCCGCACTGTCGGAGGGTCGGTACTGAGGGAGCGCCGCACTGTCGGAGGGTCGGTACTGAGGGGAGCGCCGCACTGTCGGAGGGTCGGTACTGAGGGAGCGCCGCACTGTCGGAGGGTCGGTACTGAAGGGAGCGCCGCACTGTCGGAGGGTCGGTACTGAGGGAGCGCCGCACTGTCGGAGGGTCGGTACTGAGGGAGCGCCGCACTGTCGGAGGGTCGGTACTGAGGGAGCGCCGCACTGTCGGAGGGTCGGTACTGAGGGAAGCCCCGCACTGTCGAGGGTCGGTACTGAGGGAGCGCCGCACTGTCGGAGGGTCGGTACTGAGGGAGCGCCGCACTGTGGGAGGGTCGGTACTGAGGGAGCGCCGCACTGTCCGAGGGTCGGTACTGAGGGAGCACCGCACTGTCCCGAGGGTCGGTACTGAGGGAGCACCGCACTGTGGGAGGGTCGGTACTGAGGGAGCGCCGCACTGTCCAAGGGTCGGTACTGAGGGAGCGCCGCACTGTCGGAGGGTCAGTACTGAGGGAGCGCCGCACTGTCGGAGGGTCAGTACTGAGGGAGCGCCGCACTGTCGGAGGGTCGGTACTGAGGGAGCGCCGCACTTTCAGGATGAGACGTTAAACCGAGGGCCCCGTCTGCCCCTCTCGGGTGGGTGTAAAAGATCCCACGGCCACTATTGGAAGAAGAGCAGGGGGGGAGTTCTCCCCGGGTCCTGGGGCCGATATTTATCCCTCGACCAACAACCGCACAGATTAACAGGGGCAGAATAGATGTGACAGTCACCTCGCTCCCTTATTGACCGTGCGTGGGAGGTTTTGGGATGGATGACGGTGCCATATAAAGCCGCTCCTTACCACCGCTCGCAACTCACTCTCACTCTGGTGGGCTCGTGTTTGCTGTGGGCTAAGCGTTTAATAATTAAAAGGGTTGGGTGTGAGGAGATCGCCTCCCGGTCAAGGTTCCAGAGAGTTGCTCTAAACAACTTGCCTCTTCCCTCAGGTTCGGTGCCCCCCCAGCGCTCGGACCAGCACCATCCACCCTCCGCTCCCCCCATCATGCAAGCTGCTCGGCCGCTGGCCCCCCCTTGGTGGCTGGCCCCTACTCTCCTCCCTACCTGCCGTACAGCCCTCAGCAGTTCGCCGGACAACCTGCCATGATGCAGGCCATGGCACAGTATCACTCACAGGTAGGTGGTGTCTGTGTGTGTGTGTGTGTGTCTGTCTGTGTCTGTCTGTCTGTCTGTGTGTGTGTGTCTGTCTGTGTGTCTGTCTGTGTGTCTGTCTGTGTGTCTGTCTGTGTGTCTGTCTGTGTGTCTGTCTGTGTGTCTGTCTGTGTGTGTGTGTGTGTGTCTGTGTGTGTGTGTCTGTCTGTGTGTGTCTGTCTGTGTGTGTGTGTCTGTCTGTGTGTGTGTGTGTCTGTCTGTGTGTGTGTGTCTGTCTGTGTGTGTGTGTCTGTCTGTGTGTGTCTGTCTGTGTGTGTGTGTCTGTCTGTGTGTGTGTGTCTGTCTGTGTGTGTGTGTCTGTCTGTGTGTGTGTCTGTCTGTGTGTGTGTCTGTCTGTGTGTGTGTCTGTGTGTGTGTCTGTCTGTGTGTGTGTCTGTCTGTGTGTGTGTCTGTCTGTGTGTGTGTCTGTCTGTCTGTGTGTCTGTCTGTGTGTGTCTGTCTGTGTGTGTGTGTCTGTCTGTCTGTCTGTCTGTGTGTCTGTCTGTGTGTGTCTGTCTGTGTGTCTGTCTGTGTGTCTGTGTGTCTGTCTGTGTGTCTGTCTGTGTGTCTGTGTGTCTGTCTGTGTCTGTCTGTGTGTCTGTCTGTGTGTCTGTCTGTGTGTCTGTCTGTGTGTCTGTCTGTGTGTCTGTCTGTGTGTCTGTCTGTGTGTCTGTCTGTGTGTCTGTCTGTGTGTCTGTCTGTGTGTCTGTCTGTGTGTGTTGTCTGTGTGTGTGTGTGTGTGTCTGTCTGTGGTGTGTGTCTGTGTGTGTCTGTCTGTGTGTCTCTGTCTGTGCGTGTGTCTCTGTCTGTGCGTGTGTCTCTGTCTGTGCGTGTGTCTCTGTCTGTGCGTGTGTCTCTGTCTGTGCGTGTGTCTCTGTCTGTGCGTGTGTCTCTGTCTGTGCGTGTGTCTCTGTCTGTGCGTGTGTCTCTGTCTGTGTGTGTCTCTGTGACGAGATGCTGTTTCGATGTCCTCCTGACTTTGTCCTTTCCCTCAGATCGGGCTATTGATCAGTCTGCCCTTGCTTTGGACTTTCAGTTTTGAAGTGCCCACAGCTCCTGCTCCGCTCTGTTTCTGATGTGTCCTCGAGAGAGAGAGAGAGAGAAGATCGGATCAGAGATGCTGTTGTCGATATCTTCTGTCCCCTGTTCCCTTGACTCCTGAAGGTGCCGGCTGCTTGCCATCGGAGGCTCCCGATTTACCCTCCAGAGTCCTTCCCCCTCCCTCCCCAATGTCCACGATTCGTGGGTCAGGCTTGGCATCGTGTGCCAGGGAGTTGTTCGACTCTGAGGATGTCACCGCCTGATGTAGCTCCGTAAGCCCTCCCACCCTCCCCTCTGGGGTAATCACCCCGTTTTTCTCTCTCCGCAGCCCGTCTACGCTCCATGATCCAGAGCAACCCTCGAATGGCTGGGCTCGGCCGGTCACCCGCAGGCCATCGTCTCCAGCTCTGCTCCCCAGTACCCCTCGGGCCGATCAGGCCCCTCCTCAGGCCATGTACGGTGAGTGCTGCCCCACCAAGGAGGGGGTGGGGGGTTGGTGGGGGGCCGAACCCAGTGCTCTGGGGTGGAGAGGGAGGGCGTGTGTGACCCCCCCCGCGATGGGGAGAGTAACGGAGCGGGAGATGGACTATCCTGGGCGGGGGGGAGGGAGAGAATGTGGGACCCCAGGGATGGGGAGAGTAACGGAGCGGGAGACGGTCCGTCCCGGGGTAGGGGGGAGGGAATGTGGGACCCCCAGGGATGGGGGAGAGTAACGGAGCGGGAGATGGACTATCCTGGGCGGGGGGGAGGGAGAGAATGTGGGACCCCCAGGGATGGGGAGAGTAACGGAGCGGGGAGATGGTCCATCCTGGGTGGGGGGGAGGGAATGTGGGACCCCCAGGGATGGGGGAGGAGTAACGGAGCGGGAGACGGTCCATCCTGGGCGGGGGGGAGGGAGAGAATGTGGGACCCCCAGGGATGGGGAGAGTAACGGAGCGGGAGACGGTCCATCCTGGGTGGGGGGGAGGGAATGTGGGACCCCCAGGGATTGGGGAGAGTAACGGAGCGGGAGACGGTCCATCCTGGGCGAGGGGGGAGGAGAGAATGTGGGACCCCCAGGGATGGGAGAGTAACGGAGGGCGGGAGACGGTCCATCCTGGGTGGGGGGGAGGGAATGTGGGACCCCCAGGGATGGGGAGAGTAAACGGAGCGGGAGACGGTCCGTCCCGGGTAGGGGGGAGGGAATGTGGGACCCCCAGGGATGGGGAGAGTAACGGAGCGGAGAATGGACTATCCTGGGCGGGGGGGAGGGAGAGAATGTGGGACCCCCAGGGATGGGGAGAGTAACGGAGCGGAGATGGTCCATCTGGTGGGGGGGAGGGATGTGGGACCCCCAGGGATGGGGAGAGTAACGGAGCGGGAGACAGTCTGTCTCAGGGGGAGGGGAGGGAGTGTGGGACCCCCAGGGATGGGGAGAGTAACGGAGCGGGGAGACGGTCTGTCTCAGGGGGAGGGGAGGGAGTGTGGGACCCCCAGGGATGGGGGAGAGTAACGGAGCGGGAGACGGTCTGTCTCAGGGGGAGGGGAGGGAGTGTGGGACCCCCCAGGGATGGGGCGAGTAACTGAGCGGGAGACAGTCCATCCTGGGTGGGGGGGAGGGAATGTGGGATCTCCAGGGATGGGGAGAGTAACGGAGCGGGAGACAGACTGTCCCGGGGGAGGGGGAGGGAATTTGGGACCCCCAGGGATGGGGATACTCGGGCTAATGTCTTTCCTTTGCTTATCTTCCAGTGTCAGCGGGAGTCCCCCAGCCGTACCCCCACGCCACACCCCCTGCACCACCACACTCCGCACCCTCAGCCTGCGACCACCACCGACCGGCAATCAGCAGCAGGCCCAGCACGCTGCTCCCAGCCCTGTGCAGGTACCTTCTCCGACTCCCTCCTCCTCCCTCCTCCCTCCCTCCTCCGACTCCCTCCTCCTCCGACTCCCTCCCTCCTCCCCTCCTCCTCCGCCTCCCCCCGCCCTCCCTCCTCCGCCTCCCCCGCCCTCCCCTCCTCCGCCTCCCCCCGCCCTCCCTCCTCCGCCTCCCCCCGCCCTCCCTCCTCCGCCTCCCCCCCGCCCTCCCTCCTCCGCCTCCCCCCGCCCTCCCTCCTCCGCCTCCCCCGCCCTCCCTCCTCCGCCTCCCCCCGCCCTCCCTCCTCCCCCCCGCCCTCCCTCCTCCCCCGCCCTCCCTCCTCCCCCGCCCTCCCTCCTCCCCCGCCCTCCCTCCTCCCCCGCCCTCCTCTCCTCCCCGCCCTCCCTCCTCCCCCGCCCTCCCTCCTCCCCCGCCCTCCCTCCTCCCCCGCCCTCCCTCCTCCCCCGCCCTCCCTCCTCCCCCGCCCTCCCTCCTCCCCCGCCCTCCGCCTCCCCCGCCTCCCCCGCCCTCCCGCCTCCCCCGCCTCCCCCGCCTCCCCCGCCCTCCCGCCTCCCCCGCCCTCCCTCCTCCCCCGCCCTCCCTCCTCCCCCGCCCTCCTCCTCCCCCGCCCTCCCTCCTCCCCCGCCCTCCCTCCTCCCCCGCCCTCCCTCCTCCCCCGCCCTCCTCCTCCCCCGCCCTCCCTCCTCCCCCGCCCTCCCTCCTCCCCCGCCCTCCTCCTCCCCCGCCCTCCCTCCTCCCCCGCCCTCCCTCCTCCCCGCCCTCCCTCCTCTCCCCCGCCCTCCCTCCTCCCCGCCCTCCCTCCTCCCCCGCCCTCCCCTCCTCCCCCGCCCTCCCTCCTCCCCCGCCCCTCCCTCCTCCCCCGCCCTCCCTCCTCCCCCGCCCTCCCTCTCCCTCCCTCCCCGCCCTCTCTCTCCCTCCTCCCCCCCGCCCTCCCCTCTCCCTCCTCCCCGCCCTCCCTCTCCCTCCTCCCCCGCCCTCTCTCTCCCTCCTCTCTCTCCCTCCTCCCCGCCCTCTCTCTCCCTCCCTCTCTCTCCCTCCCTCTCTCTCCCTCCCTCTCCCTCCCTCCCCCGCCTCCCTCCTCCGCCTCCCCCTCTCTCGCGCTCTCGTTCGCGGCCTCCCTCGGGCGCTCTCATTCCGTCAGATCAATAGATTTTTGTCGGGTATCGAGGGATGTGGAACCAAGGTGGGTAAATGGAACTGAGGTACATATATGCCAACACCTGATTAGATGGCAAAACAGGCTCGAGGGGCTGAACGGCCTCCTCCTGTTCCGGTGTAACAGGCTCGAGGGGCTGAACGGCCTCCTCCTGTTCCGGTGTAACAGGCTCGAGGGGCTGAACGGCCTCCTCCTGTTCCGGTGTAACAGGCTCGAGGGGCTGAACGGCCTCCTCCTGTTCCGGTGTAACAGGCTCGAGGGGCTGAACGGCCTCCTCCTGTTCCGGTGTAACAGGCTCGAGGGGCTGAACGGCCTCCTCCTGTTCCGGTGTAACAGGCT
The DNA here is from genome assembly GCF_035084215.1 of Heptranchias perlo. Lineage (NCBI taxonomy): Eukaryota > Metazoa > Chordata > Chondrichthyes > Hexanchiformes > Hexanchidae > Heptranchias > Heptranchias perlo. The sequence goes on along the minus strand of NW_027139441.1, from coordinate 164,835 downwards.
CGAGGGGCTGAAACGGCCTCCTCCTGTTCCGGTGTAACAGGCTCGAGGGGCTGAACGGCCTCCTCCTGTCCCTGTGTAACAGGCTCGAGGGGCTGAACGGCCTCCTCCTGTTCCGGTGTAACAGGCTCGAGGGGCTGAACGGCCTCCTCCTGTTCCGGTGTAACAGGCTCGAGGGGCTGAACGGCCTCCTCCTGTTCCGGTGTAACAGGCTCGAGGGGGCTGAACGGCCTCCTCCTGTTCCGGTGTAACAGGCTCGAGGGGCTGAACGGCCTCCTCCTGTTCCGGTGTAACAGGCTCGAGGGGCTGAACGGCCTCCTCCTGTTCCTGTGTAACAGGCTCGAGGGGATGAACGCCTCCTCCTGTCCCTGTGTAACAGGCTCGAGGGGCTGAACGGCCTCCTCCTGTTCCGGTGTAACAGGCTCGAGGGGCTGAACGGCCTCCTCCTGTTCCGGTGTAACAGGCTCGAGGGGCTGAACGGCCTCCTCCTGTCCCTGTGTAACAGGCTCGAGGGGCTGAAGGCCTGTCCCCGAGTCCAGATCGGGCCCCGTTTAACAGCTGACGTTCACTGTGTTCCTCTGATCTCTCCCCTCAGCACCAGGCCAGCCAGCCACCCCACATGGGCAATGCCAAGCTCAGCAGAACCTGTACCACGCTGCTCTGACACCCACACCGCCCTCCATCACACCCGGCCCCAACCCGCAGTCCCCGCAGGCTAGCTTCGCCCAGCAGGCTGTCTACGCCATTCACCCCATCAGCAGCTGCAGCACGGATACAGCAACATGGCCCACGTCACACAGGTCAGGAACTCCCTCTCTCTGTCTCCCTCTCTCTGTGTGTCGGATGTGTGTGTGTGGTGTGTGTCGGGTGTGTGTGTGTGTGTGTCGGGTGTGTGTGTGTGTGTGTCGGGTGTGTGTGTGTGTGTGTCGGGTGTGTGTGTGTGTGTGTCGGGTGTGTGTGTGTGTGTCGGGTGTGTGTGTGTGTGTCGGGTGTGTGTGTGTGTGTCGGGCGTGTGTGTGTGTGTGTCGGGGTGTGTGTGGTGTGTGTCGGTGTGTGTGTGTGTGTGTCGGATGTGTGTGTGTGTGTCGGTGTGTGTGTGTGTGTGTCGGGTGTGTGGTGTGTGTGTCGGGCGTGTGTGTGTGTGTCGGGTGTGTGAGTGTGTGTGTCGGGTGTGTGTGTGTGTGTGTCGGGTGTGTGTGTGTGTGTGTCGGGTGTGTGTGTGTGTGTGTCGGGTGTGTGTGTGTGTGTCGGGTGTGTGTGTGTGTCGGGTGTGTGTGTGTGTGTCGGGTGTGTGTGTGTGTCGGGTGTGTGTGTCAGGTGTGTGTGTGTGTCGGTTGTGTGTGTGTGTCGGGTGTGTGTGTGTGTGTCGGGTGTGTGTGTGGTGTGTCGGGTGTGTGTGTGTCGGGTGTGTGTGTGTGTGTGTCGGGTGTGTGTGTGTGTGTGTCGGGTGTGTGTGTGTGTGTGTCGGGTGTGTGTGTGTGTGTGTCGGGTGTGTGTGTGTGTCGGGTGTGTGTGTGTGTCGGATGTGTGTGTGTGTGTGTGTCGGATGTGTGTGTGTGTGTCGGGTGTGTGTGTGTGTGTCGGGTGTGTGTGTGTGTGTGTCGGGTGTGTGTGTGTGTGTGTCGGGTGTGTGTGTGTGTGTCGGGTGTGTGTGTGTGTCGGGTGTGTGTGTGTGTGTCGGGTGTGTGTGTGTGTGTGTCGGGTGTGTGTGTGTGTGTGTCGGGTGTGTGTGTGTGTGTCGGGTGTGTGTGTGTGTGTCGGGTGTGTGTGTGTGTGTCGGTGTGTGTGTGTGTGTCGGGTGTGTGTGTGTGTGTCGGGTGTGTGTGTGTGTGTCGGTGTGTGTGTGTGTGTGTCGGGTGTGTGTGTGTGTGTGTCGGGTGTGTGTGTGTGTGTGTCGGGTGTGTGTGTGTGTGTCGGTGTGTGTGTGTGTGTCGGGTGTGTGTGTGTGTGTGTCGGGTGTGTGTGTGTGTGTCGGGTGTGTGTGTGTGTGTGTGGGTGTCGTGTGTGTGTGTGTCCGGGTGTGTGTGTGTGTGTCGGGTGTGTGTGTGTGTGTCGGGTGTGTGTGTGTGTGTCGGGTGTGTGTGTGTGTGTGTCGGGTGTGTGTGTGTGTGTGGTCGGGTGTGTGTGTGTGTGTCGGGGTGTGTGTGTGTCGGTGTGTGTGTGTGTGTGTCGGGTGTGTGTGTGTGTGTCGGGTGTGTGTGTCGGGTGTGTGTGTGTGTGTCGGGTGTGTGTGTGTGTCGTTTGTGTGTGTGTGTCGGGTGTGTGTGTGTGTGTCGGGTGTGTGTGTGTGTGTCGGGTGTGTGTGTGTCGGGTGTGTGTGTGTCGGGTGTGTGTGTGTCGGGTGTGTGTGTGTCGGTTGTGTGTGTGTGTCGGGTGTGTGTGTGTGTGTGTCGGGTGTGTGTGTGTGTGTGTGTCGGTGTGTGTGTGTGTGTGTCGGGTGTGTGTGTGTGTCGGGTGTGTGTGTGTGTGTGTGGGTGTGTGTGTGTGTGTGTGTCGGGTGTGTGTGTGTCGGTGTA
>NW_027139441.1:148352-162122 GCF_035084215.1 Heptranchias perlo | reverse complement strand
TGGGACACCTCGTTCGCTACAAGAACGGCCACCACGATGATTTCAAGGAGACCCCTTCCTCCTCCTCCTCCTCACAGGTGAGCCCCTCCCTCCCTACCCCCTCCCTCCCCCTCCCTCCCCCGCAGGGGGGGTCCAGTCCGGAGACATCGAGTAATCTGCCCCCTTTTTTGTCCTTTTCAGGGTCACTGGACGGCCGATCTGGATTGTTAGGGAGGATGGTGAGACCAGCAAGATGGGGCAGAGCGCGAGTCTGGGACGTCCCCCGCGGGGCCCCCGACCCTCCCCCTGTCGAATAGTCGCACCCTTTTTAATACATTTTATAAACACGTCGGATAAAATGAGCTGTATTTGTCTCTTGTCGAGCGTGTTGCTCTTTTTCGGGTCGATTCTCTTTCGATATTAAATAATCGATCAGGGTGTCATTGCCTGTTCACTTCACCACCATCTTGAATCTACCCACTCTCTCTCTCTCCCCTCCTTCCAACTCCTGGTTTCATTGATAAACCCTGCCCTACGCCCTTGCTCTGTCCCCATGTGCCTTGCCTTAGTGGGTCTCTCTCTCTCTCTCTCTCTCTCTCTCGCTCGCCTCTGAGTCAGAAGGTCGAGGGTTCGAGCCCCCACTCCAGAGACTCGAGCCCCGTAATCCAGGCCGACACCTCCCACGGTCGCCCAGTTCTGACGGAGCGCCGCGCCGTCGGAGGGTCGGTACTGAGGGAGCGCCGCGCTGTCGGAGGGTCGGTGCCGAGGGAGCGCCGCGCTGTCGGAGGGTCGGTGCCGAGGGAGCGCCGCACTGTCGGAGGGCCGGTACTGAGGGAGCGCCGCGCTGTCGGAGGGTCGGTACTGAGGGAGCGCCGCACTGTCGGAGGGTCGGTGCTGAGGGAGCGCCGCGCTGTCGGAGGGTCGGTGCTGAGGGAGGGCCGCACTGTCGGAGGGTCGGTACTGAGGGAGCGCCGCACTGTCGGAGGGTCGGTACTGAGGGAGCGCCGCGCTGTCGGAGGGTCGGTACTGAGGGAGCGCCGCACTGTCGGAGGGTCGGTACTGAGGGAGCGCCGCACCGTCGGAGGGTCGGTACTGAGGGAGCGCCGCACCGTCGGAGGGTCGGTACTGAGGGAGCGCCGCACTGTCGGAGGGTCGGTACTGAGGGAGCGCCGCACTGTCGGAGATGCCGTCTTTCGGATGAGACGTTAAACCGAGGGCCCCGTCTGCCCCTCTCGGGCGGGTGTAAAAGATCCCACGGCCCACTATTGGAAGAAGAGCAGTGGGGGGAGTTCTCCCCGGGGGTCCTGGGCCCCGATATTTATCCCTCGACCAACATCACTAAAAAAAAAAACAGATGATCCGAGTCATTTATCACAATCGCTGTTTGTGGGATCTTGCTGTGCGCAGATTGGCTGCCCAGTTTCCTACTTTAACAACAGTGAGCCCACCTCAAAAAGTATCTGGTTGGCTGTGACACACTCTGGGACGTCCTGTGGTGAGAGGCGCTGTCGAAATGGGTTGGCTTCCCTCGGAGTTAATCCCCTTTCCCGGGGGGGGGAAAATAGCTTTTCCGTGTCGGGTTTCTCGTTTCCCCTGGGAGCCAGCCCAAAGTCTGCTTTCCCTCGCCTTCCACAAACCAGAAGGTAACGATGGCCCCCAGACGGGCAGGATGGCCTCCGCCTGAGCGGCGGCCGCTCTCTGATTCTGACCGAACCCAATTCTCCGACCCTTCCCTCAACCCTTGCTGCCTGGAAACGACCTCCACCGTTCCCCCTCCGGGGAGGTCCGGAGAAAGGTAACACGCTGAAGAGCAGTCAGCACGGATTTCAGAAGGGAAGGTCGTGCTAGACCAAACTTCTTTGAAGAAGTCGCAGAAAGAGTAGACAAGGGCAGTGTAGTAGATGTAATATATTTGGGCCTTCGATAAGGTACCACATGGTTGCAAGCTGGCTACATTGTGAGGTGGTACAGTTTGGTAGGAATAAGGACTGGATAATAAGAGTCTAAACGGGGAGAGGAGCAGAGGGATCTGGGGGTACAGATACACAAATCACCAAAAGTAGTGACACGGGTTAATAAGGCCATAAAAAAGGCAAATCAAACACTGGGGTTCATTTCTGGAGGGATAGAATTGAAAAGCAGAGAAGTAACGTTAAACTTGTATAGAACCTAAGTTAGACCACACTGGGAGCACTGTGCACAGTTCTGGTCTCCATATACCTGGGTTAGACCACACTGGGAGCACTGTGCACAGTTCTGGTCTCCATATACCTGGGTTAGACCACACTTGGAGCACTGTGCACAGTTCTGGTCTCCATATACCTTGGTTAGACCACACTGGGAGCACTGTGCACAGTTCCGGTCTCCATATACCTGGGTTAGACCACACTTGGAGCACTGTGCACAGTTCCGGTCTCCATATACCTGGGTTAGACCACACTGGGAGCACTGTGCACAGTTCTGGTTTCCATATACCTGGGTTAGACCACACTGGGAGCACTGTGCACAGTTCCGGTCTCCATATACCTGGGTTAGACCACACTGGGAGCACTGTGCACAGTTCTGGTCTCCATATACCTTGGTTAGACCACACTGGGAGCACTGTGCACAGTTCTGGTCTCCATATACCTTGGTTAGACCACACTGGGAGCACTGTGCACAGTTCTGGTCTCCATATCCCTTGGTGACACCACACTCGGAGCACCGTGCACAGTTCCGGTCTCCATATACCTTGGTTAGACCACACTTGGAGCACTGTGCACAGTTCCGGTCTCCATATACCTTGGTTAGACCACACTTGGAGCACTGTGCACAGTTCTGGTCTCCATATACCTCGGTTAGACCACACTTGGAGCACTGTGCACAGTTCTGGTCTCCATATACCTGGGTTAGACCACACTTGGAGCACTGTGCACAGTTCCGGTCTCCATATACCTTGGATAGACCATACTCGGAGCACTGTGCACAGTTCTGGTCTCCATATACCTTGTTAGACCACACTTGGAGCACTGTGCACAGTTCTGGTCTCCATATACCTGGGTTAGACCACACTTGGAGCACTGTGCACAGTTCTGGTCTCCACATACCTTGGTTAGACCACACTTGGAGCACTGTGCACAGTTCTGGTCTCCATATACCTTGGTTAGACCACACTTGGAGCACTGTGCACAGTTCTGGTCTCCATATACCTTGGTTAGACCACACTTGGAGCACTGTGCACAGTTCTGGTCTCCATATACCTGGGTTAGACACACTGGGAGCACTGTGCACAGTTCTGGTCTCCATATACCTTGGTTAGACCACACTTGGAGCACTGTGTACAGTTCTGGTCTCCATATACCTGGGTTAGACCACACTTGGTGCACTGGGCACAGTCCTGGTCTCCATATACCTGGGTTCGACCACACTTGGAGCACTGTGTACAGTTCTGGTCTCCATATACCTTGGTTAGACCACACTTGGAGCCCTGTGCACAGTTCTGGTCTCCATATACCTTGGTTAGACCACACTGGGAGCACTGTGCACAGTTCTGGTCTCCATATACCTGGGTTAGACCACACTGGGAGCACTGTGCACAGTTCTGGTCTCCATATACCTGGGTTAGACCACACTTGGAGCACTGTGCACAGTTCTGGTCTCCATATACCTTGGTTAGACCACACTGGGAGCACTGTGCACAGTTCCGGTCTCCATATACCTGGGTTAGACCACACTGGGAGCACTGTGCACAGTTCTGGTTTCCATATACCTGGGTTAGACCACACTGGGAGCACTGTGCACAGTTCCGGTCTCCATATACCTGGGTTAGACCACACTTGGAGCACTGTGCACAGTTCTGGTCTCCATATACCTTGGTTAGACCACACTGGGAGCACTGTGCACAGTTCTGGTCTCCATATACCTTGGTTAGACCACACTGGGAGCACTGTGCACAGTTCTGGTCTCCATATCCCTTGGTGACACCACACTCGGAGCACCGTGCACAGTTCCGGTCTCCATATACCTTGGTTAGACCACACTTGGAGCACTGTGCACAGTTCCGGTCTCCATATACCTTGGTTAGACCACACTTGGAGCACTGTGCACAGTTCTGGTCTCCATATACCTCGGTTAGACCACACTTGGAGCACTGTGCACAGTTCTGGTCTCCATATACCTGGGTTAGACCACACTTGGAGCACTGTGCACAGTTCCGGTCTCCATATACCTTGGATAGACCATACTCGGAGCACTGTGCACAGTTCTGGTCTCCATATACCTTGGTTAGACCACACTTGGAGCACTGTGCACAGTTCTGGTCTCCATATACCTGGGTTAGACCACACTTGGAGCACTGTGCACAGTTCTGGTCTCCACATACCTTGGTTAGACCACACTGGGAGCACTGTGCACAGTTCTGGTCTCCATATCCCTTGGTGACACCACACTCGGAGCACCGTGCACAGTTCCGGTCTCCATATACCTTGGTTAGACCACACTTGGAGCACTGTGCACAGTTCCGGTCTCCATATACCTTGGTTAGACCACACTTGGAGCACTGTGCACAGTTCTGGTCTCCATATACCTCGGTTAGACCACACTTGGAGCACTGTGCACAGTTCTGGTCTCCATATACCTGGGTTAGACCACACTTGGAGCACTGTGCACAGTTCCGGTCTCCATATACCTTGGATAGACCATACTCGGAGCACTGTGCACAGTTCTGGTCTCCATATACCTTGGTTAGACCACACTTGGAGCACTGTGCACAGTTCTGGTCTCCATATACCTGGGTTAGACCACACTTGGAGCACTGTGCACAGTTCTGGTCTCCACATACCTTGGTTAGACCACACTTGGAGCACTGTGCACAGTTCTGGTCTCCATATACCTTGGTTAGACCACACTTGGAGCACTGTGCACAGTTCTGGTCTCCATATACCTTGGTTAGACCACACTTGGAGCACTGTGCACAGTTCTGGTCTCCATATACCTGGGTTAGACCACACTGGGAGCACTGTGCACAGTTCTGGTCTCCATATACCTTGGTTAGACCACACTTGGAGCACTGTGTACAGTTCTGGTCTCCATATACCTGGGTTAGACCACACTTGGTGCACTGGGCACAGTCCTGGTCTCCATATACCTGGGTTCGACCACACTTGGAGCACTGTGTTACAGTTCTGGTCTCCATATACCTTGGTTAGACCACACTTGGAGCCCTGTGCACAGTTCTGGTCTCCATATACCTTGGTTAGACCACACTTGGAGCACTGTGCACAGTTCTGGTCTCCATATACCTTGGTTAGACCACACTTGGAGCACTGTGCACAGTCCTGGTCTCCATATACCTTGGTTAGACCACACTCGGAGCCCTGTGCACAGTTCTGGTCTCCATATACCTGGGTTAGACCACACTCGGAGCACTGCGCACAGTTCTGGTCTCCATATTATAAAAAGGATATAGAGGCACTGGAGAAGGTGCAAAAAAGATTTACTGGGATGATACCAGAACTGAGAGGTTTATAAACTATCAGGAAAGACTGAACAGACTGGGGCTCTTTTCTCTAGAAAAGAGAAGACTGAGGGGTGACCTGATCGAGGTCTTTAAGATTATGAAAGGGTTCGATAGGGTAGACATAGAGAAGGTGTTTCCACTTGTGGGGAGAGACCAGAACTAGGGGGGGCCATAAATATAAGATAGTCACTAATAAATCCAATCGGGGAATTCAGGAGAAACTTCTTTCCCCAGAGAGTGGTGAGAATGTGGAACTCGCTCCCACAAGGGAGTAGTCGAGGGGAATAGTGTGGATGGATTTAAGGGGAAGCTGGATAAACACATGAGGGAGAGAGGGGATAGAAGGAGAGGGTGAGATGGAGGAGGGAGGGAGGGAGGAGCACGGACCCGTGGGGCCGAATGGCCTGTTTCTGGTCTGCAGACTCTTTAGTCAAGCAGCTTCTTCCTTCCTTCCTGTTGTGTGAGCAGCACTGATGTCCGTGAGTGAGGGGTGTGAGTTCTCAATAGCGATGGAGCCTGCGTTCGGACGAAACTTTGCACGAGAAGGTTCTTTGCAGCCGGGGGTCAATTAAACAGCTGCCAAATCTTTTTGTGAAAGAGCAAGATCGCTTTCTTCAAGAGGGCATCCAGGCCTCGTTCAGTTAACTGTGCCTTTTAGTTTTATGTCAAGGAGGTCGCCGCAGTGAACTTTCACCCTTTTGGGGTCAAATCCTCCCCCCAGCCCCCCCAGCCGTTGGTGAAAATTCTCAAGTGTGTTGTCACCTGCGGTCTGCTCTGCGCCAGCAGCCCGGGGCGGCGGGGGGTGGAACAGTTTCTGGGAGACGTATCTCCTCGACTACAGCGTACCAGGACTCACTCGGGGGACGGCGCAGAGTCGATCTCTGAACGGTGACAGAGCACGGCCGACGCCCTGTCATTACGTCCAAGGCTGTGCGAGCGGGGAATGGAGTCAAAGATTGCGGAGGGGGAGTCTCTCTCTCTCCGTCTGGGACCCCCTGTTAAAGAGGGAGCGCCTCTTTCTCCAACAGGGACCCCCCATTAAAGAGGGAGCCTCCCTCTCTCCATCTGGGACCCCCTGTTAAAGAGGGAGCCTCTCTCTCTCCATCTGGGACCCCTGTTAAAGAGGGAGCCTCTCTCTCTCCGTCTGGGACCCCCCTGTTAAAGAGGGAGCCTCTCTCTCTCCGTCTGGGACCCCCGTTAAAGAGGGAGTCTCTCTCTCTCCGTCAGGGACCCCCGTTAAAGAGGGAGTCCTCTCTCTCTCCGTCAGGGACCCCCTGTTAAAGAGGGAGCCTCTCTCTCTCTCCGTCTGGGACCCCCCTGTTAAAGAGGGAGCCTCTTTCTCTCCGTCAGGGGCCCCCTGTTAAAGAGGGAGCCACTCTCACTCTCTCTCTCTCTCTCTCTCCGTCTGGGACCCCCTGTTAAAGAGGGAGCCTCTCTCTCTCTGTCTGGGATCCCCTGTAAAAGAGGGAGCCTCCCTCTCTCCGTCTGGGACCCCCGTTAAAGAGGGAGCATCTCTCTCTCCGTCAGGGACCCCCGTTAAAGAGGGAGCATCTCTCTCTCCGTCAGGGACCCCCCGTTAAAGAGGGAGCCTCTCTCTCTCTGTCGGGGACCCCCTGTTAAAGAGGGAGCCTCTCTCTCTCTCCGTCTGGGACCCCCTGTTAAAGAGGGAGCCTCTCTCTCCGTCTGGGACCCCCTGTTAAAGAGGGAGCCTCTCTCTCTCTCTCTCTCTCTCTCTTTCTCTCTGTGAGCGAGGGACAGAAAGTTTGTGAGTCGGTTAACACGTGGAATATTTTATTTTCTGTTTCAAAAATCTTAACAAAAAAAGTACGCAGAGAACAGTAAGGTTTTGTTAAAGACGGACACCACGGTCCCGATCAGTCGTTCCCAGGTTTTCCAGGTCCCTCGAGCTCGGCCGCACGTCGTTACAAAGCGAATATCAGCTCGTTCATATGACACTTCTCAATTCTCCCTCGCCCCGCCTCGTGGGGAGGGGGAGAACGGAGCAAGCCATTGGCTGAAATGCTTGACCGTTTCCCGTGCAGGGGTCGGAGGCCGTGGCCGTGTCAGACGCGGGTCCTGGAGGGCGCTGGGGGGTTGCTGATGTACTTGGCGGCGTAGCCCCCTGCTCCCTCCCCTCGCGGCCACGAGCAACAGAGCAGGGCGCCCCCCAGCACGAGGAGGGCAGCGCCCGCCCAGCCCACCCACACGCTGGCTCCGATGTCCCGCTTGTCCGAGACGGCAGGGTCGCGGAACCGGGCGATGGTGCTGTGGGCCGACCAGCTGACCGGGATCAGGAGCAGGAGCCCGGCCAGCACGAGCAGGGACCCGGCCAGGGCGGCCGCCTTCCCCTTGACCCGCGCGCCGCCCAGGCAGGTGGTGAAGTTGGCGCCAGCCAGCGAGAGCAGCAGGCCAGGACGGAGAGGACGATGGAGAGGACGGTCAGCGCCCGGGAGGCCTGCAGCTCCCGAGAGAGCTGCAGCACGGAGTCGTAGACCTTGCACTGCTGCTGGCCCGTGCTCTGGGTCACACAGGACATCCAGATCCCGTCCTGGAACGTCTGGGCTACCACAATGCTGGAGCCCACGAACGAGCTGTGGTTCCATTTGGGCACGACGCAGCACACGATGGCGCCCATCAGCCCCAGGGCGCACAGCGTGATCCCGAGGCCCTGGAGCCCGCTGGAAGCCATGGCGTTCCCGGGAGCCGGACGGCGCTCGTCTCTGCGTGACAAGGAATAAGCGGTTTACAGTAAGAGACAGTTGGAATACACTCTCCCTCACACCTCTCCGCTATAACGCTCCCTCTCTCTCTCTCACACCTCTCCGCTATAACGCTCCCTCTCTCTCACACACCTCCCTCTCCGCTATAACGCTCACTCTCTCTCACACACTCCCTCTCCGCTATAACGCTCCCTCTCTCTCTCTCACACCTCCCTCTCCGCTATAACGCTCCCTCTCTCACACACCTCCCTCTCCGCTATAACGCTCACTCTCTCTCACACACCTCCCTCTCTGCTATAACGCTCCCTCTCTCACACACCTCCCTCTCCGCTATAACGCTCCCTCTCTCTCACACACCTCCCTCTCTGCTATAACGCTCCCTCTCTCTCACACCTCCCTCTCCGCTATAACGCTCCCTCTCTCTCTCACACCTCTCTCTCTGCTATAACGCTCCCTCTCTCTCTCACACCTCTCTCTCTGCTATAACGCTCCCCCTCTCTCCTCACACACCTCCCTTTCCGCTATAACGCTCCCTCTCTCTCTCACACCTCTCCGCTATAACGCTCTCTCTCTCTCTCACACCTCTCTCTCTGCTATAACGCTCCCTCTCTCTCACACCTCTCTCTCTGCTATAACGCTCCCTCTCCCTCACACCTCTCTCTCTGCTATAACGCTCCCTCTCTCTCTCTCACACCTCTCTCTCTGCTATAACGCTCCCTCTCTCTCACACCTCTCTCTCTGCTATAACGCTCCCTCTCCCTCACACCTCTCTCTCTGCTATAACGCTCCCTCTCTCTCTCTCTCACACCTCTCTCTCTGCTATAACGCTCCCTCCCTCTCTCTCACACCTCCCTCTCTGCTATAACGCTCCCTCTCCCTCACACCTCTCTCTCTGCTATAACGCTCCCTCTCTCTCTCCCTCACACCTCTCTCTCTGCTATAACGCTCCCTCTCTCTCTCTCACACCTCTCTCTCTGCTATAACGCTCCCTCTCTCTCTCTCACACACCTCTCTCTCTGCTATAACGCTCCCTCTCTCTCTCACACACCTCTCTCTCCGCTATAACGCTCCCTCTCTCTCTCTCACACCTCTCTCTCTGCTATAACGCTCCCTCTCTCTCTCTCACACCTCTCCGCTATAACGCTCTCTCTCTCTCTCACACCTCTCTCTCTGCTATAATGCTCCCTCTCTCTCACACCTCTCTCTCTGCTATAACGCTCCCTCTCTCTCTCTCACACCTCTCTCTCTGCTATAACGCTCCCTCTCTCTCTCACACCTCTCTCTCTGCTATAACGCTCCCTCTCTCTCTCTCACACCTCTCTCTCTGCTATAACGCTCCCTCTCTCTCTCACACCTCTCTCTCTGCTATAACGCTCCCTCTCTCTCTCACACACCTCTCTCTCCGCTATAACGCTCCCTCTCTCTCTCTCACACCTCTCTCTCTGCTATAACGCTCCCTCTCTCTCACACCTCTCTCTCTGCTATAACGCTCCCTCTCTCTCTCACACCTCTCCGCTATAACGCTCTCTCTCTCACACCTCTCTCTCTGCTATAACGCTCCCTCTCTCTCACACCTCTCTCTCTGCTATAACGCTCCCTCTCTCTCTCACACCTCTCCGCTATAACGCTCCCTCTCTCTCTCTCACACCTCTCTCTCTGCTATAACGCTCCCTCTCTCTCACACCTCTCTCTCTGCTATAACGCTCCCTCTCTCTCCCTCACACCTCTCTCTCTGCTATAACGCTCCCTCTCTCTCTCCCTCACACCTCTCTCTCTGCTATAACGCTCCCTCTCTCTCTCTCACACCTCTCTCTCTGCTATAACGCTCCCTCTCTCCCTCACACCTCTCTCTCTGCTATAACGCTCCCTCTCTCTCTCTCACACACCTCTCTCTCCGCTATAACGCTCCCTCTCTCTCTCACACCTCTCTCTCTGCTATAACGCTCCCTCTCTCTCTCTCACACCTCTCTCTCTGCTATAACGCTCCCTCTCCCTCACACCTCTCTCTCTGCTATAACGCTCCCTCTCTCTCTCCCTCACACCTCTCTCTCTGCTATAACGCTCCCTCTCTCTCTCCCTCACACACCTCTCTCTCTGCTATAACGCTCCCTCTCTCTCTCTCACACCTCTCTCTCTGCTATAACGCTCCCTCTCTCTCTCTCACACACCTCTCTCTCTGCTATAACGCTCCCTCTCTCTCTCACACACCTCTCTCTCCGCTATAACGCTCCCTCTCTCTCTCTCACACCTCTCTCTCTGCTATAACGCTCCCTCTCTCTCTCTCACACCTCTCCGCTATAACGCTCTCTCTCTCTCTCACACCTCTCTCTCTGCTATAATGCTCCCTCTCTCTCACACCTCTCTCTCTGCTATAACGCTCCCTCTCTCTCTCTCACACCTCTCTCTCTGCTATAACGCTCCCTCTCTCTCTCACACCTCTCTCTCTGCTATAACGCTCCCTCTCTCTCTCTCACACCTCTCTCTCTGCTATAACGCTCCCTCTCTCTCTCACACCTCTCTCTCTGCTATAACGCTCCCTCTCTCTCTCACACACCTCTCTCTCCTCTATAACGCTCCCTCTCCCTCACACCTCTCTCTCTGCTATAACGCTCCCTCTCTCTCTCCCTCACACCTCTCTCTCTGCTATAACGCTCCCTCTCTCTCTCTCACACCTCTCTCTCTGCTATAACGCTCCCTCTCTCTCTCTCACACACCTCTCTCTCTGCTATAACGCTCCCTCTCTCTCTCACACACCTCTCTCTCCGCTATAACGCTCCCTCTCTCTCTCTCACACCTCTCTCTCTGCTATAACGCTCCCTCTCTCTCTCTCACACCTCTCCGCTATAACGCTCTCTCTCTCTCTCACACCTCTCTCTCTGCTATAATGCTCCCTCTCTCTCACACCTCTCTCTCTGCTATAACGCTCCCTCTCTCTCTCTCACACCTCTCTCTCTGCTATAACGCTCCCTCTCTCTCTCACACCTCTCTCTCTGCTATAACGCTCCCTCTCTCTCTCTCACACCTCTCTCTCTGCTATAACGCTCCCTCTCTCTCTCACACCTCTCTCTCTGCTATAACGCTCCCTCTCTCTCTCACACACCTCTCTCTCCGCTATAACGCTCCCTCTCTCTCTCTCACACCTCTCTCTCTGCTATAACGCTCCCTCTCTCTCACACCTCTCTCTCTGCTATAACGCTCCCTCTCTCTCTCACACCTCTCCGCTATAACGCTCTCTCTCTCTCTCACACCTCTCTCTCTGCTATAACGCTCCTCTCTCTCACACCTCTCTCTCTGCTATAACGCTCCCTCTCTCTCCCTCACACCTCTCTCTCTGCTATAACGCTCCCTCTCTCTCTCCCTCACACCTCTCTCTCTGCTATAACGCTCCCTCTCTCTCTCTCACACCTCTCTCTCTGCTATAACGCTCCCTCTCTCCCTCACACCTCTCTCTCTGCTATAACGCTCCCTCTCTCTCTCTCACACACCTCTCTCTCCGCTATAACGCTCCCTCTCTCTCTCACACCTCTCTCTCTGCTATAACGCTCGCTCTCTCTCACACCTCTCTCTCTGCTATAACGCTCCCTCTCTCTCTCACACCTCTCTCTCTGCTATAACGCTCTCTCTCTCTCTCACACCTCTCTCTCTGCTATAACGCTCCCTCTCTCTCTCTCTCACACCTCTCTCTCTGCTATAACGCTCCCTCTCTCTCTCTCACACCTCTCTCTCTGCTATAACGCTCCCTCTCTCTCTCTCACACCTCTCTCTCTGCTATAACGCTCCCTCTCTCTCTCACACCTCTCTGCTATAACGCTCCCTCTCTCTCACACCTCTCTCTCTGCTATAACGCTCCCTCTCCCTCACACCTCTCTCTCTGCTATAACGCTCCCTCTCTCTCTCCCTCACACCTCTCTCTCTGCTATAACGCTCCCTCTCTCTCTCTCACACCTCTCTCTCTGCTATAACGCTCCCTCTCTCTCTCTCACACACTCTCTCTCTGCTATAACGCTCCCTCTCTCTCTCACACACCTCTCTTCTCCGCTATAACGCTCCCTCTCTCTCTCACACCTCTCTCTCTGCTATAACGCTCCCTCTCTCTCTCACACCTCTCCGCTATAACGCTCTCTCTCTCTCTCTCACACCTCTCTCTCTGCTATAACGCTCCCTCTCTCTCACACCTCTCTCTCTGCTATAACGCTCCCTCTCTCTCTCTCACCACCTCTCTCTCTGCTATAACGCTCCCTCTCTCTCACACCTCTCTCTCTGCTATAACGCTCCCTCTCCCTCACACCTCTCTCTCTGCTATAAACGCTCCCTCTCTCTCTCTCACACCTCTCTCTCTGCTATAACGCTCCCCTCTCTCTCTCTCACACCTCTCTCTCTGCTATAACGCTCCCTCTCTCTCTCACACACCTCTCTCTCTGCTATAACGCTCCCTCTCTCTCTCACACACCTCTCTCTCCGCTATAACGCTCCCTCTCTCTCTCACACCTCTCTCTCTGCTATAACGCTCCCTCTCTCTCTCACACACCTCTCTCTCTGCTATAACGCTCCCTCTCTCTCTCACACCTCTCTCTCTGCTATAACGCTCCCTCTCTCTCTCACAACCTCTCTCTCTGCTATAACGCTCCCTCTCTCTCTCACACACCTCTCTCTCTTGCTATAACGCTCCCTCTCTCTCTCTCACACCTCTCTCTCTGCTATAACGCTCCCTCTCTCTCTCACACACCTCTCTCTCTGCTATAACGCTCCCTCTCTCTCTCTCACACCTCTCTCTCTGCTATAATGCTCCCTCTCTCTCTCACACCTCTCTCTCTGCTATAACGCTCCCTCTCTCTCACACCTCTCTCTCTGCTATAACGCTCCCTCTCTCTCCCTCACACCTCTCTGCTATAATGCTCCCTCTCTCTCTCACACCTCTCTGCTATACGCTCCCTCTCTCTCTCACACCTCTCTGCTATAACGCTCCCTCTCTCTCTCACACCTCTCTCTGCTATAATGCTCCCTCTCTCTCACACCTCTCTCTCTGCTATAACGCTCCTCTCCTCTCTCTCACGCCTCTCTCTCTGCTATAACGCTCCCTCTCTCTCTCTCACACCTCTCTGCAATAATGCTCCCTCTCTCTCACACCTCTCTCTCTGCTATAACGCTCCCTCACTCCATCTCACACCTCTCTCTCTGCTATAACGCTCCCTCTCTCTCTCTCACACCTCTCTCTCTGCAATAACGCTCCCTCTCTCTCTCACACCTCTCTCTGCTATAACGCTCCCTCTCTCTCTCTCACACTCTCTCTCTGCTATAACGCTCCCTCTCTCTCTCTCACACCTCTCTCTCTGCTATAACGCTCCCTCTCTCTCTCTCACACCTCTCTCTCTGCTATAACGCTCCCTCTCTCTCCACACACCTCCCTCTCCGCTATAACGCTCCCTCTCTCTCTCTCTCACACCTCTCTCTCCGCTATAACGCTCCCTCTCTCTCACACACCTCTCTCTCTGCTATAACGCTCCCTCTCTCTCACACACCTCTCTCTCCGCTATAACGCTCCCTCTCTCTCTCACACCTCTCTCTCTGCTATAA
>NW_027139441.1:80852-143352 GCF_035084215.1 Heptranchias perlo | reverse complement strand
GGGTCAGGTACAGGGTTAGATACAGAGTAAAGCTCCCTCTACACTGTCCCATCAAACACTCCAGGGTCAGGTACAGGGTTAGATACAGAGTAAAGCTCCCTCTACACTGTCCGTCAAACACTCCAGGGCAGGTACAGGGTTAGATACAGAGTAAAGCTCCCTCTACACTGTCCCATCAAACACTCCCAGGGTCAGGTACAGGGTTAGATACAGAGTAAAGCTCCCTCTACACTGTCCCATCAAACACTCCCAGGGCAGGTACAGGGTTAGATACAGAGTAAAGCTCCCTCTACACTGTCCCATCAAACACTCCCAGGGCAGGTACAGAGTTAGATACAGAGTAAAGCTCCCTCTACACTGTCCCATCAAACACTCCCAGGGCAGGTACAGGGTTAGATACAGAGTAAAGCTCCCTCTACACTGTCCCATCAAACACTCCCAGGGTCAGGTACAGGGTTAGATACAGAGTAAAGCTCCCTCTACACTGTCCCATCAAACACTCCCAGGGTCAGGTACAGGGTTAGATACAGAGTAAAGCTCCCTCTACACTGTCCCATCTAACACTCCCAGGGTCAGGTACAGGGTTAGATAGAGAGTAAAGCTCCCTCTACACTGTCCATCAAACACTCCCAGGGTCAGGTACAGGGTTAGATACAGAGTAAAGCTCCCTCTACACTGTCCCATCAAACACTCCCAGGGTCAGGTACAGGGTTAGATACAGAGTAAAGCTCCCTCTACACAGTCCTGTCAAACACTCCCAGGGTCAGGTACAGGATTAGATACAGAGTAAAGCTCCCTCTACACTGTCCCATCAAACACTCCAGGGCAGGTACAGGGTTAGATACAGAGTAAAGCTCCCTCGACACTGTCCCATCAAACACTCCCAGGGCAGGTACAGGGTTAGATACAGAGTAAAGCTCCCTCTACACTGTCCATCAAACACTCCCAGGGTCAGGTACAGGGTTAGATACAGAGTAAAGCTCCCTCTACACTGTCCCATCAAACACTCCCAGGGCAGGTACAGGGTTAGATACAGAGTAAAGCTCCCTCTACACTGTCCCATCAAACACTCCCAGGGTCAGGTACAGGGTTAGATACAGAGTAAAGCTCCCTCTACACTGTCCCGTCAAACACTCCCAGGGCAGGTACAGGGTTAGATACAGAGTAAAGCTCCCTCTACACTGTCCCATCAAACACTCGCAGGGTCAGGTACAGGGTTAGATACAGAGTAAAGCTCCCTCTACACTGTCCCATCAAACACTCCCAGGGCAGGTACAGGGTTAGATACAGAGTAAAGCTCCCTCTACACTGTCCCATCAAACACTCCCAGGGCAGGTACAGAGTTAGATACAGAGTAAAGCTCCCTCTACACTGTCCCATCAACACTCCCAGGGCAGGTACAGGGTTAGATACAGAGTAAAAGCTCCCTCTACACTGTCCCATCAAACACTCCCAGGGTCAGGTACAGGGTTAGATACAGAGTAAAGCTCCCTCCACACTGTCCCATCAAACACTCCCAGGGTCAGGTACAGGGTTAGATACAGAGTAAAGCTCCCTCTACACTGTCCCATCAAACACTCCCAGGGTCAGGTACAGGGTTAGATAGAGAGTAAAGCTCCCTCTACACTGTCCCATCAAACACTCCCAGGGCAGGTACAGGGTTAGATACAGAGTAAGCTCCTCTACACTGTCCCATCAAACACTCCCAGGGTCAGGTACAGGGTTAGATACAGAGTAAAGCTCCCTCTACACTGTCCCATCAAACACTCCCAGGGTCAGGTACAGGGTTAGATACAGAGTAAAGCTCCCTCTACACTGTCCCGTCAAACACTCCCAGGGTACAGGGTTAGATACAGAGTAAAGCTCCCTCTACACTGTCCCGTCAAACACTCCCAGGGCAGGTACAGGGTTAGATACAGAGTAAAGCTCCCTCTACACTGTCCCATCAAACACTCCCAGGGTCAGGTACAGGGTTAGATACAGAGTAAAGCTCCCTCTACACTGTCCCATCAAACACTCCCAGGGCAGGTACAGGGTGAGATACAGAGTAAAAGCTCCCTCTACACAGTCCTGTCAAACACTCCAGGGTCAGGTACAGGATTAGATACAGAGTAAAGCTCCCTCTACACTGTCCCATCAAACACTCCCAGGGTCAGGTACAGGGTTAGATACAGAGTAAAGCTCCTCTACACTGTCCCATCAAACACTCCCAGGGTCAGGTACAGGGTTAGATACAGAGTAAAGCTCCCTCTACACTGTCCCATCAAACACTCCCAGGGCAGGTACAGGGTTAGATACAGAGTAAAGCTCCCTCTACACTGTCCCGTCAAACACTCCCAGGGTCAGGTACAGGGTTAGATACAGAGTAAAGCTCCCTCTACACTGTCCGTCAAACACTCCCAGGGTCAGGTACAGGTTAGATACAGAGTAAAGCTCCCTCCACACTGTCCCATCAAACACTCCCAGGGTCAGGTACAGGGTTAGATACAGAGTAAAGCTCCCTCCACACTGTCCCATCAAACACTCCCAGGGCAGGTACAGGGTTAGATACAGAGTAAAGCTCCTCTACACTGTCCATCAAACACTCCCAGGGTCAGGTACAGGGTTAGACACAGAGTAAAGCTCCCTCTACACTGTCCCATCAAACACTCCAGGGTCAGGTACAGGGTTAGATACAGAGTAAAGCTCCCTCTACACTGTCCCATCAAACACTCCCAGGGTCAGGTACAGGGTTAGATACAGAGTAAAGCTCCCTCCACACTGTCCCATCAAACACTCCCAGCGCAGGTACAGGGTTAGATACAGAGTAAAGCTCCCTCGACACTGTCCTATCAAACACTCCCAGGGCAGGTACAGGGTTAGATACAGAGTAAAGCTCCCTCTACACTGTCCCATCAAACACTCCCAGGGCAGGTACAGGGTTAGATACAGAGTAAAGCTCCCTCTACTCTGTCCCATCAAACACTCCCAGGGTCAGGTACAGGGTTAGATACAGAGTAAAGCTCCCTCTGCACTGTCCCATCAAACACTCCCAGGTCAGGTACAGGGTTAGATACAGAGTAAAGCTCCCTCTACACTGTCCCATCAAAACACTCCCAGGGTCAGGTACAGGTTAGATACAGAGTAAAGCTCCCTCTACACTGTCCCGTCAAACACTCCCAGGGCAGGTACAGGGTTAGATACAGAGTAAAGCTCCCTCTACACTGTCCCGTCAAACACTCCCAGTGTCAGGTACAGGGTTAGATACAGAGTAAAGCTCCCTCTACACTGTCCCATCAAACACTCCCAGGGCAGGTGCAGGGTTAGATACAGAGTAAAGCTCCCTCTACACAGTCCTGTCAAACACTCCCAGGGTCAGGTACAGGATTAGATACAGAGTAAAGCTCCCTCTACACTGTCCCATCAAAACACTCCAGGGTCAGGTACAGGGTTAGATACAGAGTAAAGCTCCCTCTGCACTGTCCATCAAACACTCCAGGGTCAGGTACAGGTTAGATACAGAGTAAAGCTCCCTCTACACTGTCCCATCAAACACTCCCAGGGCAGGTACAGGTTGGATACAGAGTAAAGCTCCCTCTACACTGTCCCATCAAACACTCCCAGGTCAGGTACAGGGTTAGATACAGAGTAAAGCTCCCTCTACACTGTCCCATCAAACACTCCCAGGGTCAGGTACAGGGTTAGATACAGAGTAAAGCTCCCTCTACACTGTCCCATCAAAACTCCCAGGGCAGGTACAGGGTTAGATACAGAGTAAAGCTCCCTCTACACTGTCCCGTCAAACACTCCCAGGGTCAGGTACAGGGTTAGATACAGAGTAAAGCTCCCTCCACACTGTCCCGTCAAACACTCCCAGGGCAGGTACAGGGTTAGATACAGAGTAAAGCTCCCTCTACACTGTCCCATCAAACACTCCCAGGTCAGGTACAGGGTTAGATACAGAGTAAAGCTCCCTCTGCACTGTCCCATCAAACACTGCCAGGGTCAGGTACAGGGTTAGATACAGAGTAAAGCTCCCTCTACACTGTCCCATCAAACACTCCCAGGGCAGGTCGAGCTGTCTCTGTCTGTCTCTCCCTCTTGCTCTATGTCACGCCCCCTCACTCTCTCTACTCCCTCTCTCTGACTCAACCCCCCCCCTCTCTCTCCCCCTCTCTTTGTCTCACCACCCCTCCCTCCGTGTCTCTCCCTGTCCATTTCTCTGTCTCTATCCCACCTCTGTCCATCCCTCTGTCTGTTCTGTCTCTCTCTCCCCCCCTCTCTCTCTGCATCTCCCCCTCTCTCTATCCTTCTCTCTCTCTCTCTCTCTCCCTGTCTTTCTGTCTCTCTCTTTCTCCCCCCTCTCTCTCTCTCTCTTTCTGTCTCTCTGTTTCTCTCCCTCTCTCCGTCTCTCTCTCACTCTCCCTCTCTCACTCACACATTTATCCCTGACCTGAGATGGGGATATTTAACGTGGCATTAGCCTGGAGTAACTCGTCAGCACAAGAGATGGCATCAGATCAGAACATTCCCAGGTCAGCCTGTGCTCTGCTCTGGCATTGCTGCACCGTGGGGCTCATTCCCTTCCCCTGGTGCCCCTCCGCCGCGGGGCCCTCGCCCCCCTTCCCCCTCCGCCGCGGGGGCCTCGGCCCCCTTCCCCCTCCGCCGCGGGGCCCTCGCCCCCCTTCCCCCTCCGCCGCGGGGGCCTCGCCCCCCTTCCCCCCGGTGTCTCTCAGTAATAAACAGACTTACTCCTTCCCCTCTTCATCGATATCATCCACCTCGTATCTGGAAGAGAAAGAGAGCAGATACGGTGACTGGGATCTGGGGAGGGAGCGGGACGCAGGGAGGAGAGGATTTGAAACGTCCCCCACTCGATCGCTGGCCCCAGCAGTGACCCCTCTCGTTCCCCCATCTCCCCGACCCCCCCAAACACACACACTGCCAACGTGACCCTTCAGTGACCCCTCTCCTTCCCCCATCTCCCCGACCCCCCCAAACACACACACCGCCAACGTGACCCTTCAGTGACCCCTCTCCTTCCCCCATCTCCCCGACCCCCCCAAACACACACACTGCCAACGTGACCCTTCAGTGACCCCTCTCGTTCCCCCATCTCCCCGACCCCCCCAAACACACACACCGCCAACGTGACCCTTCAGTGACCCCTCTCGTTCCCCCATCTCCCCGACCCCCCCAAACACACACACCGCCAACGTGACCCTTCAGTGACCCCTCTCGTTCCCCCATCTCCCCGACCCCCCCAAACACACACACCGCCAACGTGACCCTTCAGTGACCCCTCTCGTTCCCCCATCTCCCCGACCCCCCCAAACACACACACTGCCAACGTGACCCTTCAGTGACCCCTCTCGTTCCCCCATCTCCCCGACCCCCCCAAACACACACACCGCCAACGTGACCCTTCAGTGACCCCTCTCCTTCCCCCATCTCCCCGACCCCCCCAAACACACACACTGCCAACGTGACCCTTCAGTCACAACCTCAGCTTCCTTTTGCTCGGCCCAGTTCCGAAGAATTTCTGTCCCCAGAACAAAACTCTCCTCCATTCCCTTTCCCAACTGCTCCATCTCCACCCTGATCTGTGTCAGCTTGGCTCTGTCGGTCTCACTCACTCTCTGCTCTGAGTCACAAGATCCTGGGTTTGAGCCCCCACTCCAGAGACTCGAGACCCGTAACCCAGGACCGACACTCCCCAGTTGCCCCGTACCGAGGGAGCGCCGCGCTGTCGGAGGGTCGGTACCGAGGGAGCGCCGCACTGTCGGAGGGTCGGTACTGAGGGAGCGCCGCGCTGTCAGAGGGTCGGTACCGAGGGAGCGCCGCACTGTCGGAGGGTCGGTACTGAGGGAGCGCCGCACTGTCGGAGGGTCGGTACCAAGGGAGCGCCGCACTGTCGGAGGGTCGGTACTGAGGGAGCGCCGCACTGTCGGAGGGTCGGTACCGAGGGAGCGCCGCACTGTCGGAGGGTTGGTACCGAGGGAGCGCCGCACTGTCGGAGGGTCGGTACTGAGGGAGCGCCGCACTGTCGGAGGGTCGGTACCGAGGGAGCGCCGCACTGTCGGAGGGTCAGAAGAGTAAAGTGGGGCCAATGATTTCTCCCTCAATCAACAATCACTAAAAGAAAAATAAGAGATGAGCTGGGCCATTAAACTCCCGGCTGTTGGTGGGATCTTGCTGTGCGCAAACTGGCTGCAACATCTGCCAAACATTAGTGCTGACTGGATATCGAGGAACGAATCTCGATGGAAAAGGCTTTGAGACATTTTGACTCGATAAAAACACAATATCAATCTGATCTCATTCTTTACAACCTGGGCTGTGTTCCTCACCATTTTCTGGTTGGATCAACACAAGATTCATTTATTTCCCATTATTTTGTTTGTTTCTTTGACTCTGCGTTCCCAGACTGTTCAAATTCCCGAGGCCCTGTCAATCCCCTGGCTGCTTGGCACCTCTTTCCACCGGCCTGTGTGTTTACCAGGGACCCCTCGCTGTGAAGGGAGATCCACAACTCCATTTAAGCTCATTGAAAGGAGGTTTGAACGGTTAATACAGAGACCCTCCTCAGACCCTGTCCCACTCTCCGGGACAAAGGAGAAGGAGATGCTTGGGTCTGATAGAGGATTCCTCCCCTCCTCCAGGATCCAACTATCTCTCTCTCTCCATCCCCACCTCCAGGATCCAACTCTCTCCCTCCATCCCCACCTCTGCCGTCTCTCTCTCTCTCTCCATCCTCACCTCCCCCGTCTCTCTCTCTCTCCATCCCCACCTCCCCCGTCTCTCTCTCTCTCTCCATCCTCACCTCCCCCGTCTCTCTCTCTCTCTCCATCCTCACCTCCCCCGTCTCTCTCTCTCCATCCTCACCTCCCCCGTCTCTCTCTCTCTCTCCATCCTCACCTCCCCCGTCTCTCTCTCTCTCTCCATCCTCACCTCCCCCGTCTCTCTCTCTCTCTCCATCCTCACCTCCCCCGTCTCTCTCTCTCTCTCCATCCTCACCTCCCCCGTCTCTCTCTCTCTCTCCATCCTCACCTCCCCCGTCTCTCTCTCTCTCCATCCCCACCTCCCCCGTCTCTCTCTCTCTCTCTCTCTCCATCCCCACCTCCCCGTCTCTCTCTCTCTCTCCATCCCCACCTCCCCCGTCTCTCTCTCTCTCTCTCCATCCCCACCTCCCCCGTCTCTCTCTCTCTCTCTCTCTCCATCTCCACCTCCCCCGTCTCTCTCTCTCTCTCTCTCCATCCCCACCTCCCCCGTCTCTCTCTCTCTCTCTCTCCATCCCCACCTCCCCCGTCTCTCTCTCTCTCTCCATCCCCACCTCCCCCGTCTCTCTCTCTCTCTCTCTCTCCATCCCCACCTCCCCCGTTTCTCTCTCTCTCTCTCTCCATCCCCACCTCCCCCGTCTCTCTCTCTCTCTCTCTCCATCCCCACCTCCCCCGTCTCTCTCTCTCTCTCTCTCTCCATCCCCACCTCCCCCGTCTCTCTCTCTCTCTCTCCATCCCCACCTCCCCCGTCTCTCTCTCTCTCTCTCTCTCTCCATCCCCACCTCCCCCGTCTCTCTCTCTCTCTCTCTCTCTCCATCCCCACCTACCCCGTCTCTCTCTCTCTCCATCCCCACCTTCCCCGTCTCTCTCTCTCTCTCTCCATCCCCACCTCCCCCGTCTCTCTCTCTCTCTCTCTCTCCATCCCCACCTCCCCCGTCTCTCTCTCTCTCCATCCCCACCTCCCCCGTCTCTCTCTCTCTCTCTCTCTCCATCCCCACCTCCCCCGTCTCTCTCTCTCTCTCTCCATCCCCACCTCCCCCGTCTCTCTCTCTCTCTCCATCCCCACCTTCCCCGTCTCTGTCTCTGAGTTCATCAATATCTTCCCATCTCTCTCTCTCTCCATCCCCGTCTCTCTCTCTCCATTTCCACGTTCCCCGTCTCTCTCTCTTTCCAAACCCACCTCCCTGTCTCTCTCCCTCTCTCCGTCTCTCTCTCTCTCTCCCTCTCTCACTCACACATTTATCCCTGACCTGAGATGGGGATATTTAACGTGACATTGCCTGGAGTAACTCGTCAGCACAAGAGATGGCATCAGATCAGAACATTCCCAGGTCAGCCTGTGCTCTGCTCTGGCATTGCTGCACCGTGGGGCTCATTCCCTTCCCCTGGTGCCCCTCCGCCGCGGGGGCCTCGCCCCCTTCCCCCTCCGCCGCTCAAACACACACACTGCCAACGTGACCCATCAGCGCCGCGCTGTCGGAGGGTCGGCACTGAGGGAGGGCCGCACTGTCGGAGGGTCAGTACTGAGGGAGCGCCGCGCAGTCGGAGGGTCGGTGCTGAGGAAGGGCCGCACTGTCGGAGGGTCAGTGCCGAGGGAGCGCCGCACTGTCGGAGGTGCCGTCTGTCGGATGAGACGTTAAACCGAGGGCCCCGTCTGCCCCTCTCAGGTGGGTGTAAAAGATCCCACGGCCACTACTGGATGAAGAGTAAAGTGGGGCCAATGATTTCTCCCTCAATCAACAATCACCAGAAGGAAAATAAGAGATGAGCTGGGCCATTAAACTCCCAGCTGTTGGTGGGATCTTGCTGTGCGCAAACTGGCTGCAACATCTGCCAAACATTAGTGCTGACTGGATATCGAGGAACGAATCTCGATGGAAAAGGCTTTGAGACATTTTGACTCGATAAAAAACACAATATCGATCTGATCTCATTCTTTACAACCTGGGCTGTGTTCCTCACCATTTTCTGGTTGGATCAACACAAGATTCATTTATTTCCCATTATTTTGTTTGTTTCTTTGACTCTGCGTTCCCAGACTGTTCAAATTCCCGAGGCCCTGTCAATCCCCTGGCTGCTTGGCACCTCTTTCCACCGGCCTGTGTGACCCTCCAGGTGTGGTCGAGCCCTGGTTAGACCGCACCTGGAGTACTGTGAGCAGTTCTGGGCACCGCACCTTCGGAAGGACATATTGGCCTTTGAGGGAGTGCAGCGTAGGTTTACTAGAATGATACCCGGACTTCAAGGGTTAAGTCACAAGGGAGAGATTACACAAATTGGGGTTGTATTCTCTGGAGTTTCGAAGGTTAAGGGGTGATCTGATCGAAGTTTATAAGATATTAAGGGGAACGGATAGGGTGGATAGAGAGAAACTATTTCCGCTGGTTGGGGATTCTAGGAGTAGGGGGCACAGTCTAAAAATTAGAGCCAGACCTTTCAGGAGCGAGATTAGAAAACATTTCTACACACAAAGGGTGGTAGAAGTTTGGAACTCTCTTCCGCAAACGGCAATTGATACTAGCTCAATTGCTAAATTTAAATCTGAGATAGATAGCTTCTTGGTAACCAAAGGTATTAAGGGATATGGGCCAAAGGCAGGTATATGGAGTTAGATCACAGATCAGCCATGATCTTATCAAATGGCGGGGCAGGCTCGAGGGGCTGAATGGCCTCCTCCTGTTCCTATGTACCAGGGACCTCTCGCTGTGAAGGGAGATCCACAACTCAAGCTCATTGAAAGGAGGTTTGAACGTTTAATACAGAGACCCTCCTCAGACCTTGTCCCACTCTCTGGGACAAAGGAGAAGGAGATGCTTGGGTCTGATGGAGGATCCCTCCCCTCCTCCAGGATCCAACTATCTCTCTCTTCCCTCCATCCCCACCTCCCCCGTCTCTCTCTCTCTCCATCCCCAACTCCCCCGTCTCTCTCTCTCTCTCCATCCCCAACTCCCCCGTCTCTCTCTCTCTCTCCATCCCCAACTACCCCGTCTCTCTCTCTCCCTCCATCCCCACCTCCCCCGTCTCTCTCTCTCTCCATCCCCAACTACCCCGTCTCTCTCACTCCCTCCATCCCCGCCTCTCTCTCTCTCTCCATCCCCAACTCCCCCGTCTTTCTCTCTCTCTCTCTCTCTCTCTCCCATCCGGGAATCACCTCATTTTTAAAATTCTCCATCCTCGTGTTCAAATCCCTCCATGTCCTCGCCCCCCATCTCCTTAACCTGCTCCAGCCCCTACAACCCTCCGAGATCTCTGCCCTCCTCCGATTCCGGCCTCTTGTCCATCCCCCCGCTCCCATCGTCCCACCATTGGCGGCCGTGCCTTCAGCCGCCCGGGCCCCGAGCTCTGGAATTCCCTCCCTAAACCTCTCCGCCTCTCTCCTCCTTTTAGACCCTACCTCGTTGACCGAGCTTTTGGTCGCCTGTCCTGATATCTCCTCCTGTGGCTCGGGGTCAGATTGTGTCTGATTTACGCTCATGTGAAGCCCCTCGGGGAGGTTTTATGCTGTTTAAAGGGTTAAATTACAATGACCGGTTGCATGGACCCATGTTGTAATCACTTTGGAGTTTGGAAGGTCGAGGAGGGTGATCTAATCGAGGGCTTTAAAATGACTTGATCGGGTAAGATACGGAGAAACTATTTCCTCTGGTGGGGGGGGGGAAGTCCAGAACAAGAGGGGGACAATCTTAAAATCAGAGCTCGGCCATTCAGGGGTGAAATCAGGAAGTACTTTCTCACACCGAGGGGAGTGGAAAGCTGGAACCTTCTCCCCCGAAAGGCAGTGGATGTTTGGGGGTCAGTTGATATCTTCAAGGCTGGGATCGGTAGATTATTGTTGGGCATCGAGGGATACGGAGCAAAGGCGGGGAAATGGAGTTGGCCGCGAACTTGGCAAGGGGGAGTGGGGGAGTGGGAGACCTGTCATTGGGGGAGGGGAGGCAAGGAAGGGGTGGGAGTCTCCCTGGTAATCCTGAGAGGACCTTCCATACTGATTTGGAATGAGGCAGATATAGTCAACAATCTAACGATAATCTTCTATGATTCTATAAGTGCAGGCAATTGGGACTAGCTTAGTGGTATAAACTGGGCGACATGGACATGTTGGGCCGAAGGGCCTGTTTCCATGTTGTAACTTCTATGATAAGCCAACAATAACCATAATTGAGTTCCTCCTTCCATAAGCTTTATAAATCACTGGTTCGGCCTCAGCTGGAGTATTGTGTCCAGTTCTGGGCACCGCACTTTAGGAAAGATGTGAAGGCCTCGGAGAGGGTGCGGAGGAGATTTACCAGAATGATTCCAGGGGATGAGGGACCTCAGTTAGCGTGGACAGACCGGAGAAGCTGGGCTTGTTCTCCTCGGAACAGAGACGGTTGAGGGGAGATTTAATCGAGGGGTTCAAAATCGCGAAGAGTGAATAAGGAGAGAGTGTTTCCCAGTGGTGGGAGGGTCGGTGACCAGAGGGCACAGATTGAAGATAATCGGGGAAAGAACCAGAGGGAGGGAGGGGGGGATGAGGAGAATGTTATTTAACGCAGCGAGTTGTGATGATCTGGAATTCGCTGCCTGACAGGGCGGGGGAGGCAGATTCAATCATAACTTTCAAAAGGGGGAATCGGAGAAATATTTTGAAGGGGAAAGTTTGCAGGGGAAAGGGCAGGACTAATTGGATAGATCGTTCAAAGGGCCGCCACGGGGCCCGATGGGCTGAATGGCCCCCTCCTGCTCTGTCTGATTCCATGATATGAGGACAACTAAAAATAAATCAAGTTGAGGAACTTACATTTAATGCAAGTTTTAAAAAAAATGGTAACGTGACTGAAGACCGACAAATCTCGAGGTCCCAGTGGTTTCCATCTCCGGGTGTTAAAAGAAGTCCATTTGGAACTTGCCGATGCTTTGGAGTTCCGATCTTCGAAAACTCTCGATTCAGGAGTAGCCCCTTTGGACTGGGAATTTGCCAATGTCAGTCCGTTATTTAAGAAGGGCAGGAGAAATAAGCAAGGAAATTCTAGGTCCAATGCTTGTTGTGGGGAAGTTACTGGAATCTATTATCCGGGACAGCGGATTTGGATAATTGTGAGCCGATCGGAGACAGCCAGCATGGACTTGGACATTCAGAAGGCATTGTTGCAGCTCCTACAACACTCAAGAAGCTCGACACCATCCAGGACAAAGCAGCCCGCTTGATTGGCACCCCGTCCACCACCCTAAACATTCACCCCCTTCACCACCGGCGCACAGTGTATACCATCCACAGGATGCACTGCAGCAACTCGCCAAGGCTTCTTCGACAGCACCTCCCGAACCCGCGACCTCTACCACCTGGAAGGACGAGGGCAGCGGGCGCATGGGGACAACACCACCTGCACGTTCCCCTCCGAGTCACACACCATCCCGACTTGGAAATATATCGGCCGCTCCTTCATCGTCGCTGGGTCAAAATCCTGGAACTCCCTTCCTAACGGCACTGTGGGAGAACCTTCACCACACGGACTGCAGCGGTTCAAGAAGGCGGCTCACCATCACCTTCTCAAGGGGCAATTAGGGATGGGCAATAAATGCCGGCCTCGCCAGCGACGCCCACATCCCATGAATGAATAATAAGAAGAAAGGTTCCACATGAAAGACTGTTAACAAAAACAAGAGTGCATGGAATTGGAGGTAGGAGACAGTAGGGATAATGAACATGTACTTACATTGGCAGGATGTGACTAGTGCTGACCCCCAGGGATCTGTACGGGGCCTCAGCTTTCCACTGTATTTATAAATGACTTAGATGAAGGAAGAGAGAGCCATATTTCCAAGTTTTCTGATGACACCAAGTTAGGAGGCGCAGCAAATAGTGCGGACGGGAGCAGAGAGTTGTGACGGGGACAGTTCGAGATTGAGCGAGTGGGCAAAACTGCGGCAGATGGAGTTCAATGCGGGGAAGAGTGCGAGGCCGTCCGCTTTGGGCCTGAGAAAGATCGAACCGAGGACCTTCTAAACGGGGAGAAGCTCGGAGCCGTGGGGGAGCGGAGAGATTTGGGGGGGTTCGAGGACGGATATCACCAAAAGCTAGCGGGCAGGTACAAAAAATCATTTAGAAGGGATCAGATCCGACCTGGGTGGGGCGTGGCGGGAGAAAGGGGGGTGGGGGGGGCTAGAAGGCAGAGATTCCGTCCGCGAGCCAAGCAGGATGTTGGCAGGCCGACGCCAAGAGACAAAAGGAGAGTTCCTGCTCTTCGAAGGTCTTAGATCCTAATCTCTGGCGTTGGCCCAGATCACAATCCTCAGGGCTCGGCAGCAAGACGCAGCCTATATAAAGCCCCAGCCCGTCGCCAGATGCAACACAAGGCATCCTGGGACGCACAGCTGCTTTGGTCCTTTCCTGCCCCAGATGTTCAGGCTGGTGCGCTCGCTGCTGCTCCTCCTGGGCGTCGCCCGGGCCCAGATCCCCATCCGTTGCGCCAGCGCCGCCAACATGCGGGCAAAGGTTTGCTGCCCGGCCGCGTGGCAGGACGGCTCGCCCTGCGGCCGGAGCTCGGGCCGTGGGCGGTGCCAGGACGTGGCGCAGGAGAGCGGGCCCCAGGGCGGCCGGGAGCACGTCTGGGACTTCCGCCTCTGGTGGCCCTCCTACTTCTTCGTCCGCATGTGCGTCTGCAGCGGGAACTTTGCGGGCGCCGACTGCGGCGAGTGCCAGCCGGGCTGGAGGGGGACGGCCTGCCAGGAGAAGCACGTGGTGGTGCGCCGAGACCTGGCCGCCATGTCGCGGAGAGAGCGCCGGATCTTTGTCGACCGGCTGCACCAGTCCAAGACGACCCTCAGCGCCAGGTACGTCATCTACGCCAGTGAGAGCGACCGCGCGGGCTCGGAGCTGGTCTTCCGACAGGCGTCCGTCTACGACGTGGCGGCCTGGATTCACTACCTCTGCGTCAAGCCCCTGGGGGACGGCAACAGGCCGAGCTTCGCCCACCGCTCCAGCGCCTTCCTGTGCTGGCACAAGATGTACCTCCTGTACCTGGAGGCCGAGATCAGGAACATGACCCAGGACGACTCGTTCTTCATCCCCGTCTGGACCTGGGCCGGGAAACACGACTGTGACGTCTGCACCGATGACCTGTTCGGGAGGAGCGGCCCGAAGGGGTTCCTGTCGAGGCGCTCGAGATTCAGCTCGTGGCGGGTGAGAGCACGTGCGATGTATCATAGAATCGTAGAAAGTTACGGCACAGAAGGAGGCCATTCGGCCCGTCGTTGTCCGCGCTGGCCAAAAAGGAGCCATCCAGCTTAATCCCACTTTCCAGCACTTGGTCCGTAGCCCTGTGGGTTACGGCTCTTCAGGTGCACATCCAGATACTTTTTAAATGAGTTGAGGGTTTCTGCCTCTCCCACCCTCTCGGGCAGTGAGTTCCAGACCCCCACCACCCTCTGGCTGAAAACATTTCTCCTCAGCTCCCCTCTAATCCTTCTACCAATCACTTTAAATCTATGCCCCCTGGTTATTGACCTCTCTGCTAAGGGAAATAGCTCCTCCCTATCCACTCTATCTCGGCCCCTCATAATTTTATACACCTCAATTAAATCTCCCCTCAGCCTCTTTTTTTCCAAGGAAAACAACCCCAGCCTATCCAATTTTTCCTCGTAGCTAAAATTCTCCAGTCCTGGCAACATCCTCGTAAATCTCCTCTGCACCCTCTCGAGTGCAATCACATCTTTCCTGTAATGTGGTGACCAGAACTGTACACAGTACTCAAGCTGTGGCCTAACTAGTGTTT
This sequence comes from Heptranchias perlo, assembly GCF_035084215.1. NCBI lineage: Eukaryota > Metazoa > Chordata > Chondrichthyes > Hexanchiformes > Hexanchidae > Heptranchias > Heptranchias perlo. The sequence goes on along the minus strand of NW_027139441.1, from coordinate 128,840 downwards.
TATACAGTTCCAGCATAACCTCCCTGCTCTTATATTCTATGCCTCGGCTAATAAAGGAAAGTATCCCGTATGCCTTCTTAACCACCTTATCTACCTGTCCTGCGACCTTCAGGGATCTGTGGACATGCACTCCAAGGTCCCTCACTCCCTCCACACCTCTCAGTATCCTCCCATTTATTGTGTATTCCCTTGCCTTGTTTGCCCTCCCCAAATACATTACCTCACACTTCTCCGGATTAAATTCCATTTGCCACTTTTCTGCCCACCCGACCAGTCCATTGATATCTTCCTGCAGTCTACAGCTTTCCTCCTCACTATCAACCACACGGACAATTTCTGTATCATCTGCAAACTTCTTAATCACGCCCCCTACATTTAAGTCCAAATCATCAATATATACCACGAAAAGCAAGGGACCGAGTACTGAGCCCTGCGGAACCCCACTGGAAACAGCCTTCCAGCCTCAAAAACACCCGTCGACCATTACCCTCTGCTTCCTGCCACTGAGCCAATTTTGGATCCAACTTGCCACTTTCCCTTGGATCCCATGGACTTGTACTTTATTGACCAGTCTGCCATGTGGTCTATACATGTCCATAAATAAACACTCTGCTCTGTGCCACGATGAATTCGGTCCTTTGCTCCCTTCACAGAATCTTACAACAATAATTCCCATTTATACACCGCCATTAAGGGAGTAAAACGTCCCCAAGACGCTTCCCAGGTGTGTAAATCAGGCAAAAATTGACCCCAAGCCACATGAGGAGATATTAGGACAGGTGACCAAAAGCTCGGTCAAAGAGGGAGGTTTTAAGGAGCGTCTCAAAGGAGGAGAGGGAGGCGGAGAGGTTCAGGGAGGGAATTCCAGAGCTTAGGGCCCGGGCGGCTGAAGGCACGGCCGCCAATGGTGGAGCGATGGGAATCGGGGGATGCGCAAGAGGCCGGAATTGGAGGAGGGCAGAGATCTCGGAGGGTTGTAGGGGCTGGAGGAGGTTACAGCGACAGGGAGGGACGAGGCTGTGGAGGGATTTGAACGCAAGGATGACCATTTTAAACTGGAGGCGTTGCCAGAAATGGGGTCGGGATAAGGGGTCGCCCGTTTAAGACGGAAATGAGGAGGAATTTCTTCTCCCAGAGGGTCGTGAATCTTTGGAATTCTTTACCCCGAAAAGCTGTGGAGGCTGAGTCATTGAATACATTCAAGGCTGAGTTAGACTAATTTTTGATCAGCGAGGGAGTCAAAGGATAGAGGGAAAGGGCGGGAAAGTGGAGTTGAGGTAAAAATCAGATCAGCCATGATCTCATTAAATTGCAGAGCAGGCTCGAGGGGCCGAATGGCCTGCTCCTGCTCCTATCTCTTATGATCTTATGGACCGCAGTGTAGAGGGAGCTTTACTCTGTATCTAACCCTGTACCTGCCCTGGGAGTGTTTGATGGGACAGTGTAGAGGGAGCTTTACTCTGTATCTAACCCTGTACCTGACCCTGGGAGTGTTTGACGGGACAGTGTAGAGGGAGCTTTACTCTGTATCTAACCCTGTACCTGACCCTGGGAGTGTTTGACGGGACAGTGTAGAGGGAGCTTTACTCTGTATCTAACCCTGTACCTGACCCTGGGAGTGTTTGATGGGACAGTGTCGAGGGAGCTTTACTCTGTATCTAACCCTGTACCTGCCCTGGGGGTGTTTGACGGGACAGTGTAGAGGGAGCTTTACTCTGTATCAAACCCTGTACCTGACCCTGGGAGTGTTTGATGGGACAGTGTAGAGGGAGCTTTACTCTGTATCTAACCCTGTACCTGACCCTGGGAGTGTTTGATGGGACAGTGTAGAGGGAGCTTTACTCTGTATCTAACCCTGTACCTGACCCTGGGAGTGTTTGATGGGACAGTGTAGAGGGAGCTTTACTCTGTATCTAACCCTGTACCTGACCCTGGGAGTGTTTGATGGGACAGTGTAGAGGGAGCTTTACTCTGTATCTAACCCTGTACCTGACCCTGGGAGTGTTTGATGGGACAGTGTAGAGGGAGCTTTACTCTGTATCTAACCCTGTACCTGACCCTGGGAGTGTTTGATGGGACAGTGTAGAGGGAGCTTTACTCTGTATCTAACCCTGTACCTGACCCTGGGAGTGTTTGATGGGACAGTGTAGAGGGAGCTTTACTCTGTATCTAACCCTGTACCTGACCCTGGGAGTGTTTGATGGGACAGTGTAGAGGGAGCTTTACTCTGTATCTAACCCTGTACCTGACCCTGGGAGTGTTTGATGGGACAGTGTAGAGGGAGCTTTACTCTGTATCTAACCCTGTACCTGACCCTGGGAGTGTTTGATGGGACAGTGTAGAGGGAGCTTTACTCTGTATCTAACCCTGTACCTGCCCTGGGAGTGTTTGATGGGACAGTGTAGAGGGAGCTTTACTCTGTATCTAACCCTGTACCTGTCCCTGGGAGTGTTTGACGGGACAGTGTAGAGGGAGCTTTACTCTGTATCTAACCCTGTACCTGACCCTGGGAGTGTTTGATGGGACAGTGTAGAGGGAGCTTTACTCTGTATCTAACCCTGTACCTGACCCTGGGAGTGTTTGATGGGACAGTGTAGAGGGAGCTTTACTCTGTATCTAACCCTGTACCTGACCCTGGGAGTGTTTGATGGGACAGTGTAGAGGGAGCTTTACTCTGTATCTAACCCTGTACCTGCCCTGGGAGTGTTTGATGGGACAGTGTAGAGGGAGCTTTACTCTGTATCTAACCCTGTACCTGACCCTGGGAGTGTTTGATGGGACAGTGTAGAGGGAGCTTTACTCTGTATCTAACCCTGTACCTGCCCTGGGAATGTTTGACGGGACAGTGTAGAGGGAGCTTTACTCTGTATCTAACCCTGTACCTGCCCTGGGAGTGTTTGACGGGACAGTGTAGAGGGAGCTTTACTCTGTATCTAACCCTGTACCTGCCCTGGGAGTGTTTGACGGGACAGTGTAGAGGGAGCTTTACTCTGTATCTAACCCTGTACCTGACCCTGGGAGTGTTTGACGGGACAGTGTAGAGGGAGCTTTACTCTGTATCTAACCCTGTACCTGACCCTGGGAGTGTTTGATGGGACAGTGTAGAGGGAGCTTTACTCTGTATCTAACCCTGTACCTGACCCTGGGAGTGTTTGATGGGACAGTGTAGAGGGAGCTTTACTCTGTATCTAACCCTGTACCTGACCCTGGGAGTGTTTGATGGAACTATCTCCCTTCCCCTTAGACCTACTGCACAGGCGACGGCCGACACCTGCTCGACTTTAGCGTGATTTGCCCGCCGCATCGTGGGAGACCGATCCGTCGCTTCAACCGTCCCGACCGCCGATTTGGCGGCCTGCCGACCTTGGCGGACGTGGACGCCTGCCTCAACCTCCAACAGTTCGACACGCCCCCCTACGACCAGTCTTCGCCCTCCTCGTTCCGCTGCGCGCTGGAAGGTACAGGGTCCGGGGGTGGGAGGGTTCTGGGGCGGGGGGCGGGTTCCACTCTAACCAACCATCAGCCTCTCCTGCCCGCTGGGCTCCACCCCCGCCCCCCCCACACCGATCTCAATAGGGCGCCACCCACCGCCCAGTGCGATCTGGGTACGGACAACCGCCATTGGCGCTCCCATTGGAGGTGGAGTAGCCCTGGAGCGTAGGGGCAGGAGGAGGCCGTTCAGCCCCTCGAACCTGTTGCCCGCCATTCCATCAGATCGCGGCTGATCCGTACATAGGTACAGGAGGAGGCCGTTCAGCCCCTCGAACCTGTTCCCCGCCATTCGATCAGATCGCGGCTGATCTGTCCCTCGACTCCATTTTCCCTGCCTTTGCTCCATGTCCCTCGACACCCAACAAAAATCTTATCCATCTCCGTCTTAAATTTCAATTGACCCCCAGCCTTTTGGGGGAGGAGAGATCCAGATTCCCACTCCCCCTTTGTGTGAGGAAATGCTTCCTGACATCACCCCCTGAACGGCCGAGCTCTCATTTTAAGGCTCTGCCCCCTTGTTCTGGACTCCCCCCACCAGAGGAAATAGTTTCTCTCTCTCTACCCTATCGAATCCCTTTTTATCATTTTTAAACACCTCGATAAGATCGCTGCTCAATTAAATCCCAGCCCCACCCCAAAACTGGCAACGTTCTCCTGGTTCATGGTGCCTCCTGTGGCCTCTGGCCGACTGTGCAAACCCCCATACAAATCCTCACGTCCTCTCCAGAGAGTCGAGCCCCATAATCCAGACCGACACTCCCCGGTGCCAGTGCTGAGGGAGCGCCGCGCTGTCGGAGGGTCGGTGCTGAGGGAGCGCCGCACTGTCGGAGGGTCGGTACTGAGGGAGCGCCGCACTGTCGGAGGGTCGGTGCTGAGGGAGCGCCGCACTGTCGGAGGGTCGGTGCTGAGGGAGCGCCGCACTGTCGGAGGGTCAGTACTGAGGGAGCGCCGCACTGTCGGAGGGTCGGTGCTGAGGGAGCGCCGCACTGTCGGAGGGTCAGTACTGAGGGAGCGCCGCACTGTCGGAGGGTCGGTACTGAGGGAGAGCCACACTGTCGGAGGGTCGGTACTGAGGGAGAGCCGCACTGTCGGAGGGTCGGTGCTGAGGGAGCGCCGCACTGTCGGAGGGTCGGTGCTGAGGGAGCGCCGCACTGTCGGAGGGTCGGTGCTGAGGGAGCACCGCACTGTCGGAGGGTCGGTACTGAGGGAGCGCCGCACTGTCGGAGGGTCGGTACTGAGGGAGAGCCGCACTGTCGGAGGGTCGGTACTGAGGGAGAGCCACACTGTCGGAGGGTCAGTACTGAGGGAGCGCCGCACTGTCGGAGGGTCGGTGCTGAGGGAGCGCTGCGCTGTCGGAGGGTCGGTATTGAGGGAGCGCTGCGCTGTCCGAGGGTCGGTACTGAGGGAGCGCCGCACTGTCGGAGGGTCGGTGCTGAGGGAGCGCCGCACTGTCGGAGGGTCGGTACCGAGGGAGCGCCGCCGGATGAGACGTTAAACCGAGGGCCCCGTCTCCCCCCCTCAGGTGGACATAACAGATCCCACGGCCCACTACTGGAAGAAGAGCAGCGGGGGGGAGTTCTTCCCCGGGGTCCTGGGGCCGATATTGATCCCTCGACCAACACCGAAAAACAGATGATCTGGGTCATTTATCACATTGCTGTTTGTGGGATCTTGCTGTGCGTAAATCGCCTGCCGCGTTCCCTGCATTACAACGGTGGCCGCACTTCGAAAAGCACTTCACTGACCGTGAAACGCTCTGGGTCGTCATGAGGTGGTGAAAGGCCCTGCAGAAATGCCAAGTCTTTCTCTCCAAGGACAATGAGCCAGGCTCCTGTCCCACCGTCTACCCGCTGGCCCCGGCCGCCGCCGGCCCCGGCCGCCGCCGTCTCCCCGCTGGCCCCGGTAAGTGGGAGGGAAATCCACTGAGGTTGGGGGGAGGGGAAAGACGGACCCTCCTTTCCGAGTGTTTTCCTCCACGTACGAGCACGGGTCGTTGCTGGTTTGTTTTTGCCCGGGGTAACGCTGGTCCCCTGAAACTTTCTCTCTCTCTCTCTCTCTCTAACTTCCAGGATTTACAAACCCTCAGAACCCGACGGTCGTGATGGCCAGCATGCACAACATGGTCCACATCTTCTGCGGCGGGACTCTGAACGACGTCTTTCAGGCCACCAATGACCCTCTCTTTCCCTGTATACATGCCTACGTTGACCAGTAAGTGTTCCGCGGAGCTTTACTGCGGGGTCACGCTGATTGGCTCAGTGAGAATGAAACTGGGGGGGCCGGGGGGCGCCGGGGGGGGTGTAGTTAATACAAAGGAGGAATGCTTAAATATGTAAGAACTCATTGGTGAACTTGGCGTGTGATTGGGAGGTGAATTTCAATGTGGATAAGTGGGAGGTGGTGCATTTTGGTGGGAAGAGTCAGGAGCCAACATACTGCTTGGATAATAAGGATCTAAACGGGGGAGAGGAGCAGAGGGATCTGGGGGTACAGATACACAAATCACTAAAAGTAGTGACGCAGGTTAATAAGGCCATAAAAAAAAGGCAAATCAAGCACTGGGGTTCATTTCCAGAGGGATAGAAATGAAAAGCAGAGAAGTTATGTCAAACTTGTATCGAACCTTGGTTAGACCACACTGGGAGTACTGGGCACAGTTCTGGTCTGGTTAGACCACACTGGGAGTACTGGGCACAGTTCTGGTCTGGTTAGACCACACTGGGAGTACTGGGCACAGTTCTGGTCTGGTTAGACCACACTGGGAGTACTGGGCACAGTTCTGGTCTGGTTAGACCACACTGGGAGTACTGGGCACAGTTCTGGTCTGGTTAGACCACACTGGGAGTACTGGGCACAGTTCTGGTCTGGTTAGACCACACTGGGAGTACTGTGCACAGTTCTGGTCTGGTTAGACTGCACTGGGAGTACTGGGCACAGTTCTGGTCTGGTTAGCCCACACTGGGAGTACTGGGCACAGTTCCGGTCTGGTTAGACCACACTGGGAGCACTGTGCACAGTTCTGGTCTGGTTAGACTACACTGGGAGTACTGGGCACAGTTCCGGTCTGGTTAGACCACACTGGGAGTACTGTGCACAGTTCCGGTCTGGTTAGACCACACTGGGAGTACTGTGCACAGTTCCGGTCTGGTTAGACCACACTGGGAGTACTGGGCACAGTTCCGGTCTGGTTAGACTACACTGGGAGTACTGGGCACAGTTCCGGTCTGGTTAGACCACACTGGGAGCACTGTGCACAGTTCCGGTCTGGTTAGACCACACTGGGAGCACTGTGCACAGTTCTGGTCTGGTTAGACTGCACTGGGAGTACTGGGCACAGTTCTGGTCTGGTTAGACTACACTGGGAGTACTGGGCACAGTTCCGGTCTGGTTAGACCACACTGGGAGCACTGTGCACAGTTCCGGTCTGGTTAGACCACACTGGGAGCACTGTGCACAGTTCTGGTCTGGTTAGACTGCACTGGGAGTACTGGGCACAGTTCTGGTCTGGTTAGACTACACTGGGAGTACTGGGCACAGTTCTGGTCTGGTTAGACCACACTGGGAGTACTGGGCACAGTTCTGGTCTGGATAGACCACACTGGGAGTACTGGGCACAGTTCTGGTCTGGTTAGACCACACTGGGAGCACTGGGCACAGTTCTGGTCTGGTTAGACCACACTGGGAGTACTGGGCACAGTTCTGGTCTGGTTAGACCACACTGGGAGTACTGGGCACAGTTCTGGTCTGGTTAGACCACACTGGGAGTACTGGGCACAGTTCTGGTCTGGTTAGACTACACTGGGAGCACTGGGCACAGTTCTGGTCTGGTTAGACCACACTGGGAGTACTGGGCACAGTTCTGGTCTGGTTAGACCACACTGGGAGTACTGTGCACAATTCCGGTCTGGTTGTACCACACTGGGAGTACTGGGCACAGTTCTGGTCTGGTTAGACCACACTGGGAGTACTGGGCACAGTTCTGGTCTGGTTAGACCACACTGGGAGTACTGGGCACAGTTCTGGTCTAGTTAGACCACACTGGGAGTACTGGACACAGTTCTGGTCTGGTTAGACCACACTGGGAGTACTGGGCACAGTTGTGGTCTGGTTAGACTACACCGGGAGCACTGGGCACAGTTCTGGTCTGGATAGACCACACTGGGAGTACTGGGCACAGTTCTGGTCTGGTTAGACCACACTGGGAGCACTGGGCACAGTTCTGGTCTGGTTAGACCACACTGGGAGTACTGGGCACAGTTCTGGTCTGGATCGACCACACTGGGAGTACTGGGCACAGTTCTGGTCTGGTTAGCCCACACTGGGAGTACTGGGCACAGTTCCGGTCTGGTTAGACCACACTGGGAGCACTGTGCACAGTTCTGGTCTGGTTAGACTACACTGGGAGTACTGGGCACAGTTCCGGTCTGGTTAGACCACACTGGGAGTACTGTGCACAGTTCCGGTCTGGTTCGACCACACTGGGAGTACTGGGCACAGTTCCGGTCTGGTTAGACTACACTGGGAGTACTGGGCACAGTTCTGGGGTGGTTGGACCACACTGGGAGCACTGTGCACAGTTCTGGTCTGGTTAGACTACACTGGGAGTACTGGGCACAGTTCTGGTCTGGTTAGACTACACTGGGAGCACTGTGCACAGTTCTGGTCTGGTTAGACTACACTGGGAGTACTGGGCACAGTTCTGGTCTGGTTAGACTACACTGGGAGCACTGGGCACAGTTCTGGTCTGGATAGACCACACTGGGAGTACTGGGCACAGTTCTGGTCTGGTTGGACCACACTGGGAGTACTGTGCACAGTTCCGGTCTGGTTGTACCACACTGGGAGTACTGGGCACAGTTCTGGTCTGGTTAGACCACACTGGGAGTACTGGGCACAGTTCTGGTCTGGTTAGACCACACTGGGAGTACTGGGCACAGTTCTGGTCTGGTTAGACCACACTGGGAGTACTGGGCACAGTTCTGGTCTGGTTAGACTACACCGGGAGCACTGGACACAGTTCTGGTCTGGATAGACCACACTGGGAGTACTGGGCACAGTTCTGGTCTGGTTAGACCACACTGGGAGTACTGTGCACAGTTCCGGTCTGGTTGTACCACACTGGGAGTACTGGGCACAGTTCTGGTCTGGTTAGACCACACTGGGAGCACTGGGCACAGTTCTGGTCTGGTTAGACTACACTGGGAGTACTGTGCACAGTTCTGGTCTGGTTAGACTACACTGGGAGCACTGGGCACAGTTCTGGTCTGGTTAGACCACACTGGGAGCACTGGGCACAGTTCTGGTCTGGTTAGACTACACTGGGAGTACTGTGCACAGTCCTGGTCTGGTTAGACCACACTGGGAGCACTGGGCACAGTTCTGGTCTGGTTAGACCACACTGGGAGTACTGTGCACAGTCCTGGTCTGGTTAGCCCACACTTGGAGTACTGGGCACAGTTCTGGTCTGGATAGACCACACTGGGAGTACTGGGCACAGTTCTGGTCTGGTTAGACCACACTGGGAGTACTGGACACAGTTCTGGTCTGGTTAGACCACACTGGGAGCACTGGGCACAGTTCTGGTCTTATTTTTAAACTGTGGTCCCGAGTTCTAGTCTCTCCCACAAGGGGAAACATCCCCTCAGCATCTACCCCTTCAAGTCCCCTCAGGATCTTATATGTTTCAATAAGATCACCGCTCATTCTTCTAAACTCCAGTGTATACAGGCCCAACTTGTCCAACCTTTCCTCATAAGATAACCCCCTCATCCCAGGAATCAGTCGAGTGAACCTTCTCTGAACCGTCTCCAAAGCAATTACGTCCTTTCTTAAATAAGGAGACCAGAACTGCACACAGCATTCTGGATGTGGTCTCACCAATGCCCTGTACAACTGTAGCAAAACATCTCCACTTTTATATTCCATTCCCCTTGCAATAAATGACAACACTCCATTTGCCTTCCTAATCACTTGCTGTACCTGCAGACTAACTGAAATCCAATAGGGGAATTCAGGAGAAACTTCTTGAGCCAGAGAGTGGTGAGAATGTGGAACTCGCTCCCACAAGGAGTGGTTGAGGTGAATAGTGTCGATGCATTTAAGGGGAAGCCAGATAAACACATGAGGGAGAAAGGAACAGAAGGAAATGGTGAGAGGGTGAGATGACGCAGGGAGGGAAGAGGCTCGTGTGGAGCATAAACACCGGCATGGACCTGTTGGGCCGAATGGCCAGTTTCTGTGCTGTGCACTCGATGAAATTCGATGTAGTATGCCTTTTTTCTTTAGTTTCAATTTTACCCTTATCTCTTTATTCATCCATGGTGTTTTGTTACTGGCTAGTCTGCTCTTGTTTTTTCGAGGAATATATTTGTCCTGACCGCAGTTTTAAATATTTCCCACTGCTGTTCTATCTCTTTGCCAAATTTTTTTTCCAGTTTTACTTTCCCTAGTTCCACACTCATCCCCCTCAAAATCAGCTTGTTTCCAATTTATTACTTTGCTCTTTGCCTTCCTTCTGCCTTTCTCGATCATTATCTTAAACCTTACCAAGTTATGATCGCTATTGCCTCGATGCTCCCCGACGCTGACTTCCCTGACCTGCTCTGGTCTCATTTCCCATCACTGGATCCAGCTGTGATTCCTCTCTTGTTGGGAATCTCACGCACTGGGGAAGAACGGAGTCCTGAACACAGGGTAAAATCTCCATTCCCTTTTCCCTCCTTTCCCTACGACTTCTTCACACTTTATTTGTGGGCAGTTGAAAACTCCCATGATTATCATTGGAGGAATTTTACACCTTTCATCGATTTGTCTCCATATTCCAATCCACGATGAGGTGGTCTGCAGAATGTGCCGATTAACGTGATCGATCCCTTCTTATCTGTTGTCTCAATCCAGATGGATTCGGATTCGAACTCAACATTAATTATTTCTCATTTCCCATGATGTCCAAATTGGGACAGATCCCATATCCCACACTCTCAGCATTCACTTAAAAAGGTGCCACGTAAAAGTCATTTGTTGTACTCCCACCGTCATTAAACCCCAGAATCACCCACTCATTAAACCCCAGTCCCCACCGTCATTAAACCCCAGAATCACCCCCCGTCATTAAACCCCAGTCCCCACCCACTGTCATTAAACCCCAGAATCACCCCGTCATTAAACCCCAGAATCACCCACTCATTAAACCCCAGAATCACCCACTCATTAAACCCCAGTCCCCCCCGTCATTAAACCCCAGTCCCCCCCGTCATTAAACCCCAGTCCCTCCCCGTCATTAAACCCCAGTCCCCACCGTCATTAAACCCGTCCCCCCCGTCATTAAACCCCAGTCCCCCCCGTCATTAAACCCCAGTCCCCACTGTCATTAAACCCCAGTCCCCCCCCGTCATTAAACCCCAGTCCCCCCCCGTCATTAAACCCCAGAATCACCCACTGTCATTAAACCCCAGTCCCCCCCGTCATTAAACCTCAGTCCCCACCGTCATTAAACCCCAGAATCACCCACTCATTAAACCCCAGTCCCCCCCCGTCATTAAACCCCAGTCCCCCCCGTCATTAAACCCCAGTCCCCACCCACCGTCATTAAACCCCAGTCCCCCCCGTCATTAAACCCCAGTCCCCCCCGTCATTAAACCCCAGTCCCCCCCGTCATTAAACCCCAGTCCCCCCCGTCATTAAACCCCAGTCGCCCCCATCATTAAACCCCAGTCCCCCCCGTCATTAAACCCCAGTCCCCACCCACCGTCATTAAACCCCAGTCCCCCCCGTCATTAAACCCCAGTCCCCCCCGTCATTAAACCCCAGTCCCCCCCGTCATTAAACCCCAGTCCCCCCCGTCATTAAACCCCAGTCCCCCCCGTCATTAAACCCCAGTCCCCCCCACTCATTAAACCCCAGTCCCCACCGTCATTAAACCCCAGTCCCCCCCGTCATTAAACCCCAGTCCCCCCCGTCATTAAACCCCAGTCCACCCCCGTCATTAAACCCCAGTCCCCCCCGTCATTAAACCCCAGTCCCCCCCGTCATTAAACCCCAGAATCACCCCCCGTCATTAAACCCCAGTCCCCACCGTCATTAAACCCCAGTCCCCACCGTCATTAAACCCCAGTCCCCCCCGTCATTAAACCCCAGTCCCCACCGTCATTAAACCCCAGTCCCCCCCGTCATTAAACCCCAGTCCCCACCTTATTTTGACGTATTTCTCTGTACCGTTTTGCAGGATCTTCGAGCGTTGGCTGAGGAGACATCCCAACAGTGCTGAGCTCTATCCCACGGACCCCGGGGTTCCTTATGGTCACCGGGGAAATGACAGGATGGTTCCATTTCTTCCGGTCGTGGAAAACCGCCACATGATGAGGAGCTGCATAACCTTCGGATATGACTACGAGGACTAGTACCGCCTCGATTGACGGGGCTGCTCCCCTCCCTTCCCAGGCATGCTGTCCTGAGGGAGAACCGGATCAGGACCCAGTCACTAACTGCACCGAACTCCTGCCACTTCACTCCCCGACCTGCTGCTTCCCGTTAGCTGAAAGTTCCTCTTTTCCAACCCGTGAATCCCGGGGGTCCCAGACTGACGAGAGTTGGGTCTGGTTCTGGGGTGCAGTGGGGCTGCTCAGTCCTTCTGGTGGTCGGGGAATTGGACGGTCTCCACTCGCTCCGGTGCCTTGCTCACCTCCTGTGGCTCCCCGAAGGCCCAACGCTGGCCTCCACTGGAGAGGTCTACAGCAATTAGGGGGACGGGGAGGGGGAGGGGTTCCCTCATCGTAATTTGTCCGAGTGTTCGATCCCGAACCCCTCACTGGTGTTTAATCATCGGACGGACAGAGTTTGGTCAGTTCCACACTGCTCTTCTCATTCCGAATGGTCCCAATGGCATCGTCACCATTGGAGGACTGACTCTTCCACCTCGGGCCAAACCCAGCCCCCCACACAGAGGGGGTGAAGCCCCCCCGCACTCTCTCCAATGGGGCACTGGGCGGGGCAGTCTCCTGTCTCAATGGGCTGTTAATGAGTTTTGGATTGGAGGCACATTAATGGGAACTAGAGGTAACGGGACAGTGTAGAGGGAGCTTTACTCTGTATCTAACCCTGTACCTGCCCTGGGAGTGTTTGATGGGACAGTGTAGAGGGAGCTTTACTCTGTATCTAACCCTGTACCTGCCCTGGGAGTGTTTGATGGGACAGTGTAGAGGGAGCTTTACTCTGTATCTAACCCTGTACCTGCCCTGGGAGTGTTTGATGGGACAGTGTAGAGGGAGCTTTACTCTGTATCTAACCCTGTACCTGCCCTGGGAGTGTTTGATGGGACAGTGCAGAGGGAGCTTTACTCTGTATCTAACCCTGTACCTGCCCTGGGAGTGTTTGATGGGACAGTGTAGAGGGAGCTTTACTCTGTATCTAACCCTGTACCTGCCCTGGGAGTGTTTGATGGGACAGTGTAGAGGGAGCTTTACTCTGTATCTAACCCTGTACCTGCTCTGGGAGTGTTTGATGGGACAGTGTAGAGGGAGCTTTACTCTGTATCTAACCCTGTACCTGCCCTGGGAGTGTTTGATGGGACAGTGTAGAGGGAGCTTTACTCTGTATCTAACCCTGTACCTGCTCTGGGAGTGTTTGATGGGTTAGTGTAGAGGGAGCTTTACTCTGTATCTAACCCTGTACCTGCCCTGGGAGTGTTTGACGGGACAGTGTAGAGGGAGCTTTACTCTGTATCTAACCCTGTACCTGCCCTGGGAGTGTTTGATGGGACAGTGTAGAGGGAGCTTTACTCTGTATCTAACCCTGTACCTGCTCTGGGAGTGTTTGATGGGACAGTGTAGAGGGATATTTACTCTGTACAAGAACATAAGATCATCAGAAATAGGAGCAGGAGTAGGCCATTCGGCCCCTCGAGCCTGCTCCGCCATCCAATCAGATCATGGCCGATCTTCGACCTCAACTCCACTTTCCCGCCCGATCCCCATATCCCTCGATTCCCCGAGAGTCCAGAAATCTATCGATCTCAGCCTTGAATATACTCAACGACTGAGCGTCCACAGCCCTCTGGGGGAGAGAATTCCAAAGATTCACAACCCTCCGAGTGAAGAAATTCCTCCTCATCTCAGTCTAGGATGGCCGACCCCTTATCCTGAGACTATGCCCCCTGGTTCTAGACTCTCCAGCCAGGGGGAAACAACCTCTCAGCATCTACCCTGTCAAGCCCCCCTCAGAATCTTGTATGTTTCAATGAGATCACCTCTCATTCTTCTGAACTCCAGAGAGTATCGGCCCATTCTACTCAACCTCTCCTCATCGGACAACCCTCTCATCCCAGGAATCAATCTAGTGAACCTTCTCTGCACCCCCTCTAAGGCGAGTATATCCTTCCTTAGATAAGGAGACCAAAACTCTACACAGTACTCCAGGTGAGGTCTCTCCAAAGCCCTGTACAATTGTAGTAAGACTTCCTTACTCTTGTACTCCAACCCCCTTGCAATAAAGGCCAACATACCATTTGCCTTCCTAATTACTTGCTGTACCTGCATGCTAACTTTCTGTGCTTCTTGTACCAGGACACCCAAATCTCTCTGAACACCAACATTTAATAGTTTCTCACCATTTAAGGAATATTCTGTTTTTCTATTCTTCCTACCAAAGTGAATAACCTCACATTTCCCCACATTACACTCCATCTGACACCTTCTCTCCCACTCACTTAACCTGCCCATATCCCTTTGCACACTCTTTGGGCTCAATTTTCAAAGTAAAAAGTGGGTGGATTGGGGGGCGGAGGGGCATTGAAAATTGCCCCCATTTTCAGCCCCCGACCCCCGATCGTGGACCCCCGACCCCTGACCGCCGACACCCGACTGCCGATCGTGGACCCCCGGCCCCCGATCGTGGACCCCCGACCCCCGATACTCCTCCCACCCCCGACCCCTGAAACTCCCGCCCCCCCGCACCCCAATCCTCCCGCGCCCTGAAACTCCCCCCACTCCGATCCTCCTGCCCCCCCCCGACCCCGATCTTCCCGCACCCCCACCCTGATCCACCCCCCGACCCTGATCCTACCCCCGACCCCGATCGTCCCACCCCCGACCCCCACCATGACTGACCCCCGATCCCATCCCCCAGGACTCACGACCCCCGTGCCGACCCATGCCCACCCATGCCCCGCCGTGCCCAATCGTGCCCCCGCCATCCATACAAACAAAGACTTACCTGCAGACATACCCTGACTGGTCTCCGTCTGACCGAGACCAGCCTGTCAATCAGCTGGTCGGTCAGACGGGAAACCGTCAAAATCGTCAGACCGTCCGGGAACCCCGGACTAATGGGTTTCCCCACCTCAATTCGACCCACACCCACACCCCCTCCCGGCTCGGTTTTAAAATTGAGGCTTTTGCGTCCTCCTCACAGCTTACTCTCCCACCGAGCTTTGTATCATCAGCAACTGGGATACATTACACTCGGTCCCTTCATCTAAGTCATTAATATAGATTGTGAATAGCTGAGGCCCGAGCACTGATCCTTGAGGTACCCCACTAGTTACAGCCTGCCAACCTGAGAATGACCCGTCTATCCCCACTCTCTGTTTTCTGTCCGTTAACCAATCCTCTATCCATGCTAATATATAATCCCCAAACCCATGAGCCCTTAGTTTGTGTAACAACCTTTTATGTGGCACCTTATCGAATGCCTTTTGAAAATCCAAATATACTCCATCCACTGGTTCCCCTTCATCCACCCTGCTAGTTACACCCTCAAAAAACTCCAACAGGTTCGTCAAACATGATTTCCCTCATATAAAACCATCTTCACTCTGCCTAATCATATTATGATTTTCTAAGTGCCCTGTTACCATTGAACTGGGAGTGTTTGATGGGACAGTGTAGAGGGAGCTTTACTCTGCATCTAACCCTGTACCTGTCCTGGGAGTGTTTGATGGGACAGTGTAGAGGGAGCTTTACTCTGTATCTAACCCTGTACCTGACCCTGGGAGTGTTTGATGGGACAGTGTAGAGGGAGCTTTACTCTGTATCTAACCCTGTACCTGCCCTGGGAGTGTTTGATGGGACAGTGTAGAGGGAGCTTTACTCTGTATCTAACCCTGTACCTGCCCGGGGAATGTTTGATGGGACAGTGTAGAGGGAGCTTTACTCTGTATCTAACCCTGTACCTGCCCTGGGAGTGTTTGACGGGACAGTGTAGAGGGAGCTTTACTCTGTATCTAACCCTGTACCTCCCCTGGGAATGTTTGATGGGACAGTGTAGAGGGAGCTTTACTCTGTATCTAACCCTGTACCTACCCTGTGAGTGTTTGATGGGACAGTGTGGAGGGAGCTTTACTCTGTATCTAACCCTGTACCTGCCCTGGGAGTGTTTGATGGGACAGTGTGGAGGGAGCTTTACTCTGTATCTAACCCTGTACCTGCCCTGGGAGTGTTTGACGGGACAGTGTAGAGGGAGCTTTACTCTGTATCTAACCCTGTACCTGCCCTGGGAGTGTTTGACGGGACAGTGTACAGGGAGCTTTACTCTGTATCTAACCCTGTACCTCCCCTGGGAATGTTTGATGGGACAGTGTAGAGGGAGCTTTACTCTGTATCTAACCCTGTACCTGCCCTGGGAGTGTTTGACGGGACAGTGTAGAGGGAGCTTTACTCTGTATCTAACCCTGTACCTCCCCTGGGAATGTTTGATGGGACAGTGTAGAGGGAGCTTTACTCTGTATCTAACCCTGTACCTGCCCTGGGAGTGTTTGATGGGACAGTGTGGAGGGAGCTTTACTCTGTATCTAACCCTGTACCTGCCCTGGGAGTGCTTTTTTTTTTATTCGTTCACGGGATGTGGGCGTCGCTGGCGAGGCCGGCATTTATTGCCCATCCCTAATTGCCCCTTGAGAAGGTGGTGGTGAGCCGCCTTCTTGAACCGCTGCAGTCCGTGTGGTGAAGGTTCTCCCACAGTGCTGTTAGGAAGGGAGTTCCAGGATTTTGACCCAGCGACGACGAAGGAACGTCCGATAGATTTCCAAGTCGGGATGGTGTGTGACTTGGAGGGGAACGTGCAGGTGGTGTTGTTCCCATGCGCCTGCTGCTCTTGTCCTTCTAGGTGGTAGAGGTCGTGAGTTTGGGAGGTGCTGTCGAAGAAGCCTTGTCGAGTTGCTGCAGTGCATCCTGCGGATGGTACACACTGCAGCCACTGTGCGCCGGTGGTGAAGGGAGTGAATGTTTAGGGTGGTGGATGGGGTGCCAATCAAGCGGGCTGCTTTGCCCTGGATGGTGTCGAGCTTCTTGAGTGTTGTTGGAGCTGCACTCATCCAGGCAAGTGGAGAGTATTCCATCACACTCCTGACTTGTGTCTTGTCGAGGGAGCTTTACTCTGTATCTAACCCGTGTTGTAACTGCCCTGGGAGTGTTTGATGGGACAGTGTAGAGGGAGCTTTACTCTGTATCTAACCCTGTACCTGCCCTGGGAGTGTTTGACGGGACAGTGTAGAGGGAGCTTTACTCTGTATCTAACCCTGTACCTGCCCTGGGAGTGTTTGACGGGACAGTGTAGAGGGAGCTTTACTCTGTATCTAACCCTGTACCTCCCCTGTGAGTGTTTGATGGGACAGTGTAGAGGGAGCTTTACTCTGTATCTAACCCTGTACCTGCCCTGGGAGTGTTTGACGGGACAGTGTAGAGGGAGCTTTACTCTGTATCTAACCCTGTACCTGCCATAGAAACATAGAACCATAGAAAAGATACAGCACAGAATGGGGCCATTCGGCCCATCATGTCCGTGCCGGCTCGAAGAACAACCAGGTGCCCATTCTAATCCCACCTTCCAGCACCCGGTCCGAAGCCCTGCAGTTTTCAGCACTTTAGGTGCAGGTCCAGGTACTTTTTAAAAGAGTTGAGGGTCCCTGCCTCTCCCACCAATTCGGGCAGCGAATTCCATACACCCACCACCCTCTGGGTAAAAAAGTTTTTCCTCATGTTCCCTCTAATCCTTCCGCCAATCAGCTTAAATCCATGTCCTCTAGTTCTTGAACTCTCCGCTAGGGGAAACAGGTACTTCCTGTCTACTCTATCTGGGCCCCTCATAATTTTGTACACCTCAATCAAGTCTCTCCTCAGCCTCCTCTGCTCCAAGGAAAACAACCCCAGCCTATCCAATCTCTCCTCGTAGCTGCAATTTTCAAGCCCTGCCAACATTCTTGTAAATCTTCTCTGCACTCTCTCCAGAGCAATTACGTCCTTCCTGTAATGTGGTGACCAGAACTGCGCACAATACTCCAGCTGTGGCCTTACCAGTGTTTTATACAGTTCCATCATTACATCCCTGCTTTTGTATTCTATACCTCGGCTAATAACGGAGAGCATTCCGTATTCCTTCTTCACAACCTTATCTACCTGTACTGCCACCTTCAGGGACCTGTGCACATGCACTCCAAGGTCTCTCACTTCCTCCACCCCTCTCAATATATTCCCGTTTACTGCGTATTCCCTTTTACTGTTTGCCCTCCCTAAGTGCATTACCTCACACTTCTCCGGGTCGAACTCCATTTGCCACTTTTCCGCCCACTCCACCAACCCATTGATATCTTCTTGGAGTCTACAGCTATCCTCTTCACTCTCAACGACACGGCCAATTTTTGTGTCGTCTGCAAATTTACCAATCATGCTCCCTACATTCAAGTCCAAATCATTAATATATACCACAGACAGCAAGGGACCCAACACTGAGCCATGTGGCACACCACTGGAAACGGATTTCCATTTGCAAAGACATCCATCGACTTTTACCCTTTGTTTCCTGTTACTGAGCCAATTTTGGATCCAATTCGCCACATTTCCCTGTATCCCATGGGCTTTTACCTTTCTGACCAGTCTGCCATGTGGGACCTTGTCAAATGCCTTACTAAAATTCATGTAGACAACATCCACTGCACTACCCTCATCAATCCTCCTTGTCACTTCCTCAAAGAATTCAATCAGATTTGTAAGGCATGACCTTCCCTCAAGCCACCCATTCATCTGGTTGATTCTCCTATTTCTGCTCTCGCTAGCACGTGGCACTGGGAGTAATCCTGAGATCACTACCTTACAGGTCCTGCTTTTTAATTTATTTCCCAACTCCCTATATTCTGCTTGCAAGACCTCATCCATTTTTTTTACCGGTGTCGTTGGTACTGGTGCCTGGGAGTGTTTGATGGGACAGTGTAGAGGGAACTTTGCCCTGTATCTAACCCTGTACCTGCCCTGGGAGTGTTTGACGGGACAGTGTAGAGGGAGCTTTACTCTGTATCTAACCCTGTACCTGCCCTGGGAGTGTTTGATGGGACAGTGTAGAGGGAGCTTTACTCTGTATCTAACCCTGTACCTGCCCTGGGAGTGTTTGATGGGACAGTGTAGAGGGAGCTTTACTCTGTATCTAACCCTGTACCTGCCCTGGGAGTGTTTGATGGGACAGTGTCGAGGGAGCTTTACTCTGTATCTAACCCTGTACCTGCCCTGGGAGTGTTTGACGGGACAGTGTAGAGGGAGCTTTACTCTGTATCTAACCCTGTACCTGCCCTGGGAGTGTTTGATGGGGCAGTGTAGAGGGAGCTTTACTCTGTATCTAACCCTGTACCTGCCCTGGGAGTGTTCGATGGGGCAGTGTAGAGGGAACTTTGCCCTGTATCTAACCCATGCTGTACCTGCATTGGGAGTGTTCGATGGGACAGTGTAGAGGGAGCTTTACTCTGTATCTAACCCTGCACCTGCCCTGGGAGTGTTTGATGGGACAGTGTAGAGGGAGCTTTACTCTGGACCTAACCCGTGCAGTACCTGCCCTGGGAGTGTTTGATGGGACAGTGTAAGAACATAAGAGATAGGAGCAGCAGCAGGCCATTCGGCCCCTTGAGCCTGCTCCACCATTTAATGAGATCATGGCTGATCTGATTTTTACCTCAACTCCACTTTCCCACCCTTTCCCCATATCCTTTGACTCCCTCGCTGATCAAAAATTAGTCTAACTCAGCCTTGAATGTATTCAATGACTCAGCCTCCACAGCTTTTTTGGGGTAAAGAATTCCAAAGATTCACGGCCCTCTGGGAGAAGAAATTCCTCCTCATTTCCGTCTTAAACGGGCGACCCCTTATTCTGAGATGATGCCCCCTAGTTTTAGATTCCCCCATGAGGGGAAACATCCTCTCAGCATCTACCCTATCGAGTCCCCTCAGAATCTTGTATGTTTTAATAAGATCTCCTCTCATTCTTCTAAACTCCAATGAATATAGACCCAACCTGTTCAATCTTTCCTCATAAGACAACCCTTCCATACCTGGAATCAACCTAGTTGATAAAGGGGAACCAATGGATGCAGTATATTTGGATTTCCAAAAGGCATTCAATAAGGTGCCACATAAAAGATTACTGCACAAGATAAGAGCTCATGGTGTTGGGGGTAATATACTGGCATGGATAGAGGATTGGCTAACTAACAGAAAACAAAGAGTCAAGATAAAAGGGTCATTTTCAAAATGGCAATCTGTAACTAGTGGGGTGCCGCAGGGCTCAGTGCTGGGGCCTCAACTATTTACAATATATATCAATGACTTGGATAAAGGAACAGAGTGTCTTGTGGCCAAATTTGCTGATGATACAAAGACAGGTGGAAAAGCAAGTTGTGATGAGGACACAAAGTGTCTGCAAAGGGATATCGACAGGTTAAGAGAATGGGCAAAAATTTGGCAGATGGAATATAATGTGGGAAAATGTGGAGTCATCCACTTTGGGAGGAAAAATATTATTTGAATGGAGAAATATTACAAAATGCTGCGGTACAGAGGGATCTGGGTGTCCTTGTACATGAAACACAAAAAGTCAACATACAGGTGCAGCAGGTAATCCGGAAGGCAAACGGAATATTGGCCTTTATTTCTAGGGGGACGGAGTATAAAAGCAGGGAAGTCATGCTCCAACTGTACAGGGTGCTGCTGAGACCACACCTGGACATTGCTGCAGGAGTTCCTCAGGGCAGTGTCCTCGGCCCAACCGCCTTCAGCTGCTTCATCAATGACCTTCCCTCCATCATAAGGTTAGAAATGGGGATGTTCGCTGATGATTGCACAGTGTTCAGTTCCATTCGCAGCCCCTCAGATAATGAAGCAGTCCGTGCCCGCATGCAGCAAGACCTGGACAACATCCAGGCTTGGGCTCATAAGTGGCAAGTAACATTCGCGCCAGGCAATGACCATCTCCAACAAGAGAGAGTCCAACCACCTCCCCATGACATTCAACGGCATTACCATCGCCGAATCCCCCACCATCAACATCCTGGGGGTCACCACTGACCAGAAACTTAACTGGACCAGTCATATAAATACTGTGGCTACAAGAGCAGGTCAGAGGCTGGGTATTCTGTGGCAAGTGACTCACCTCCTGACTCCCCAAAGCCTTTCCACCATCCACAATACACAAGTCAGGAGTGCGATGGAATACTCTCCACTTGCCTGGATGAGTGCAGCTCCAACAACACTCAAGAAGCTCGACACCATCCAGGACAAAGCAGCCCGCTTGACTGGCGCCCCATCCACCACCCTAAACATTCACTCCCTTCACCACCGGCGCACAGTGGCTGCAGTGTGGACCATCCACAGGATGCACTGCAGCAATTCACCAAGGCTTCTTCGACAGCACCTCCCAAACCTAGAAGGACAAGAGCAGCAGGCACATGGGAACAACACCACCTGCACGTTCCCCTCCAAGTCACACACCATCCCGACTTGGAAATATATCGGCCGTTCCTTCATCGTCGCTGGGTCAAAATCCTGGAACTCCCTTCCTCCCAGCACTGTGGGAGAACCTTCACCACACGGACTGCAGCGGTTCAAGAAGGCGGCTCACCACCACCTTCTCGAGGGGCAATTAGGGATGGGCAATAAATGCCGGCCTCGCCAGTGACGCCCACATCCCACGAACGAATAAAGAAAAAAAGAGGGAGCTTTACTCTGTATCTAACCCTGTGCTCTACCTGCCCTGCTCCCTGGGTTGGGTTTTCTCTCTGTCTTACCCCGCTCTGTCCCCCATTTTCTCTAAACAAGTGACGTGTTGTTCTGAATCTGATTGTATCTCTTGCATAAGTTGCAATAAAGACATGTCTGAGGAAAAATGTACCCAGAAGTACTGGGACTGACGCTTGTGTGTGCTGTAACTTCCCGTCTGGTTTTGGGTTCTGTACGATTTGCCCCACTGGGGTTGCCGACCCGGGCTGGGGGTATTCCTGGAGGCTTTGATAGATCTCCCACCGCCTTGCCCCTCTCCCTGAATCTCCGGGGAGTGGTTTTGATTCGACTGAGACCCACACCCAGGGTACCATCTCCGGCCAGTGCTGATTTAATTGATTTCAGGGGTACAATTGACCACTGGGAAAGGGAAGGGGGGCAGGGGGGAGGGGATGTGGGTTCCCGATGCTACTCACCGACCAACGAGTCTTGTTACGAGGAGAGTGAGTGGTGAACGAGCTCCGGACCGGGCCCCAATCTGATACCCCCTCCCTGCACGCAGCTGATCTGCCAACACTCACCATCGATGCCCAGTTTCAACGAAAGGTCCAATTGGGGGATAAACCGACGTCTCCCTGCTACTTGGGACAGTCAAGAGTTCATTGGGATTCTCGATCTCTCACTGATCCCGAATTCCGGTGTCAGTCGTGGCTCGGTTGCTCTCGATCTCGCCTCGGAGTCAGAAGGTCATGGGTCTGGGCCCCACTCCAGGGACCTGACCACAAAATCTAGGCTGACACTCCCTCTGCAGTACTGAGGGAGCGTCGCTCCGTCGGAGGGTCGGCGCTGAGGGAGCGCCGCGCTGTCGGAGGGTCGGTACCGAGGGAGGGCCGCGCTGTCGGAGGGTCGGTACCGAGGGAGCGCCGCGCTGTCGGAGGGTCGGTACCGAGGGAGCGCCGCACTGTCGGAGGGTCGGCCCTGAGGGAGCGCCGCACTGTCGGAGGGTCGGCGCTGAGGGAGCGCCGCACTGTCGGAGGGTCGGCGCTGAGGGAGCGCCGCACTGTCGGAGTGTCGGCGCTGAGGGAGCGCCGCACTGTCGGAGGGTCGGCGCTGAGGGAGCGCCGCACTGTCGGACGGTCGGCGCTGAGGGAGCGCCGCACTGTCGGACGGTCGGCGCTGAGGGAGCGCCGCACTGTCGTAGGGTCGGCGCTGAGGGAGGGCCGCACTGTCGGAGGGTCGGCGCTGAGGGAGCGCCGCACTGTCGGAGGGTCGGCGCTGAGGGAGCGCCGCACTGTCGGAGGGTCGGCGCTGAGGGAGCGCCGCACTGTCGGAGGGTCGGCGCTGAGGGAGCGCCGCACTGTGGGAGGGTCGGCACTGAGGGAGCGCCGCACTGTCGGAGGGGCGGTACTGAGGGAGCGCCGCACTGTCGGAGGGGTGGTACTGAGGGAGCGCCGCACTGTCGGAGGGGCGGTACTGAGGGAGAGCCGCACTGTCGGAGGGGCGGTACTGAGGGAGCGCCGCACTGTCGGAGGGGCGGTACTGAGGGAGTGCCGAACTGTCGGAGGTGACAACTTTCGGATGAGACGTTAAACCGAGGGCCCTGTCTGCCCCTCTCAGGTGGAAGTGAAAGATCCCATGCGAACTATTGGAAGAAGAGCAGGGGGGAGTTCTCCCCGGGGTCCTGGGGCCAATATTGATCCCTCAACCAACATCAATAAAAAACAGATGATCTCGTCATTTATCACATTGCTGTTTGTGGGATCTTGCTGTGCGCAAATTGGCTGCCACTTTTCCAAATTACAACAGCGAACAAACTTCCAGTACCGAGCGGGAGCTGGATAGCCTGCTTTATGTCAGGTGCCACTGGGCAGGGTCTGAGAGGTCCAACCTCCACCCACTGATCGCTCAAAATTGGATAGAATGGGCCGATACTCTCTGGAGTTTAGAAGAATGAGAGGTGATCTCATTGAAACATATAAGATTCTGAGGGGGGCTTGACAGGGTAGATGCTGAGAGGCTGTTTCCCCTAGCTGGAGAATCTAGAACCAGGGGGCATAGTCTCAGGATAAGGGGTCGGCCATCCTAGACTGAGATGAGGAGGAATTTCTTCACTTGGAGGGTTGTGAATCTTTGGAATTCTCTCCCCCAGAGGGCTGTGGATGCTCAGTCGTTGAGTATATTCAAGGCTGAGATGGATGGATTTCTGGAACTCTGGGGGAATCGAGGGATACGCGGATCGGGCGGGAAAGTGGAGTTGAGGTCGAAGATCAGTCGTGATCTGATTGAATGGTGGAGCAGGCTCGAGGGGCCGAATAGCCTACTCCTGCTCCTATTTCTTATGTCCCTGGGCAGGAGGGTCCCACAAGCAGATGAGACGAGGAAAACTCCCCACTCAGTGGCAGGTAAACATAGGCTGGGGAAGCGGCAGCGGGGGGGGGGGTTAGCATTTTGTGCACAGCAAGATCCCAGAAACAGCGATTTGCTTTTGGTGGCCTTGGTTGAAGGAGAAATATTTGGCCCCAGGGAGAACTCCACCCTCACCCCTCCCTCCCACCTTCCTCCCTGCCAATAGTGTCCGTGGTACCTTTAATGTTACAACTTGCATTTATATAGCGCCTTTAACACAGTAAAGTGATCCCAAGGCCCGTCACAGGAGCGTAAATCAGGCAACATTTGACCCCGAGCCACATGAGGAGATATTAGGACAGGTGACCAAAAGCTCGGTCAAAGAGGGAGGTTTTCAGGAGCATTTCGAAGGAGGAGAGAGAGAGAGGCGGAGAGGTTTAGGGAGGGAATTCCAGAGCTCGGGGCCCAGGCGGCTGAAGGCACGGCCGCCAATGGTGGAGCGATGGGAATCGGGGGGATGGACGAGAGGCCCGAACTGGAGGAGCGCAGAGATCTCGGAGGGTTGTAGGGGCTGGGGGAGGTTACAGAGATAGGGAGGAGGGGGGAGCGGGGACCATGGGAGGGACGTGAACACGAGGATGGAGACAATGTAGGTCCAGCGAGCTCGGGGAGGGGGTGATGGGTGAACGGGACTTGGCGTGAGTTAGGATACTGGGGGGCAGCAGGAGTATTGGAGGAGCTGAAGTTTGTGGAACGTGGAGGGTGGGAGGCGGGTCAGGAGAGCATTGGAGTGATATAGTCTGGCTTTAATGAAGAAGCCAACTCTGGGTTAACTTGATCATGGAAGGATCTGGAGGTTAATGCATCAAATTCACTGCAATCCGACTGACTTAACTCACTGGACATTCAAAACAGATGTGCGATTGAAATCATACATTTCGGGCGGGGAGAATGAAATCGGTAACAAATTGGCGTGATGCCATTTGTCCAAGCGCGACACATTGGATCTAATTCCAAGGTCAACTCAGGTTGTCCGCCAGATGGGTGGTGCTGAATCAATGCCACCAATGTAGGACATCACCATCCTCAATCTTATCTCTGCTGTTGGGGATCCTCGGGAGTGACAGAGTAAAGCTCCCTCTACACTGTCCCGTCAAACACTCCCAGGGCAGGTACAGGGTTAGATACAGAGTAAAGCTCCCTCTACACTGTCCCGTCAAACACTCCCAGGGCAGGTACAGCATGGGTTAGATACAGAGTAAAGCTCCCTCTACACTGTCCCATCAAACACTCCCAGGGCAGGTACAGGGTCAGATACAGAGTAAAGCTCCCTCTACACTGTCCCATCAAACACTCCCAGGGCAGGTACAGGGTTAGATACAGAGTAAAGCTCCCTCTACACTGTCCCGTCAAACACTCCCAGGGCAGGTACAGGGTTAGATACAGAGTAAAGCTCCCTCTACACTGTCCCATCAAACACTCCCAGGGCAGGTACAGGGTTAGATACAGAGTAAAGCTCCCTCTACACTGTCCCATCAAACACTCCCAGGGCAGGTACAGGGTTAGATACAGAGTAAAGCTCCCTCTACACTGTCCCATCAAACACTCCCAGGGTCAGGTACAGGGTTAGATACAGAGTAAAGCTCCCTCTACACTGTCCCGTCAAACACTCCCAGGGTCAGGTACAGGGTTAGATACAGAGTAAAGCTCCCTCTACACTGTCCCATCAAACACTCCCAGGGCAGGTACAGCATGGGTTAGATACAGAGTAAAGCTCCCTCTACACTGTCCCATCAAACACTCCCAGGGCAGGTACAGGGTTAGATACAGAGTAAAGCTCCCTCTACACTGTCCCGTCAAACACTCCCAGGGCAGGTACAGCTCCTACTACACTTTTTTTTATTCATTCATGGGATGTGGGCGTCGCTGGCGAGGCCGGCATTTATTGCCCATCCCTAATTGCCCCTTGAGAAGGTGGTGGTGAGCCGCCTTCTTGAACCGCTGCAGTCCGTGTGGTGAAGGTTCTCCCACAGTGCTGGTAGGAAGGGAGTTCCAGGATTTTGACCCAGCGACGATGAAGGAACGGCCGACAGATTTCCAAGTCGGGATGGTGTGTGACTTGGAGGGGAACGTGCAGGTGGTGTTGTTGGTGGGGGATTCGGCGATGGTAAGGCCGTTGAATGTCGAGGGGAGGTGGATAGGCTCTCTCATCAAACTCCGACATCTCATCAGACATACACTGTCCTGTCGCAGGGAAGGTACAAACTTTGAAGAGCTCCTCCCATGACCACATCTCCTTTCCCCAGGCTTACTGTCTTCTGGCCTCTGTGAATGGTGCTAAAGCAGAGACACATTTGTCCTGTTGAGATACTCTTAAAGAACAGGATGACGACCGCCTCAAACTCCTTCTACAGGCCACCATTAAACCCTGCCTACCCAGGTAGCCCTCAGCCCAACAACCTAAACCAGTGGGTTTGATCCAGGTCCCAAGGGTGAATGGCAAGGGTTCAACCGACAGGCACACAGATCCCCAAAGGGTAGCTGTCAGGAGCTTTCTGTCAGCTAATTAAATGGGTGGGGAGAGTCCATCATAGGGGAGAGTTTACATGGGCTGTGGGAGGAGATTAAATGGGTGGGTAGAGTCCATGATAGGGGAGAGTGTCCATGGGTTGTGGGAGGAGATTGAATGGGTGGGGAGAGTCTATGATAGGGGAGAGTGTACATGGGCTGTGGGAGGAGATTAAATGGGTGGGGAGAGTCCATGATAGGGGAGAGTGTACATGGGCTGTGGGAGGTGATTAAATGGGTGGGGAGAGTCCATGATAGGGGAGAGTGTACATGGGCTGTGGGAGGAGATTAAATGGGTGGGGAGAGTCCATGATAGGGGAAAGTGTACAAGTGCTGTGGGAGGAGATTAAACAGGTGGGGAGAGTGTACATGGGCTGTGGGAGGAGAGTCTATAATAGGGGAGAGTGTACATGGGCTGTGGGAGGAGATTAAATAGGTGGGGAGAGTCTATGATAGGGGAGAGTGTACATGGGCTGTGGGAGGAGATTAAATGGGTGGGGAGAGTCCATGATAGGGGAGAGTGTACATGGGCTGTGGGAGGAGATTAAATGGGTGGGGAGAGTCCATGATAGGGGAGAGTGTACATGGGCTGTGGGAGGAGATTAAATGGGTGGGGAGAGTCTATGATAGGGGAGAGTGTAGATGGGCTGTGGGAGGAGATTAAATGGGTGGGGAGAGTTTACATGGGTTGTGGGAGGAGATTAAATGGGTGGGGAGAGTCCATGATAGGGGAGAGTGTACATGGGCTGTGGGAAGAGATTAAATGGGTGGGGAGAGTCCATGATAGGGGAGAGTGTACATGGGCTGTGGGAGGAGATTAAATGGGTGGGGAGAGTCTATGATAGGGGAGAGTGTACATGGGCTGTGGAAGATTAACTGGACAGGTAGAGTCCATGATAGGGGAGTGTATATGGGCTAGGGGAGGAGAGTCTATAATAGGGGAGAGTGTACATGGGTTGTGGGAGGAGATTAAATGGGTGGGGAGAGTCTATGATAGGGGAGAGTGTACATGGGCTGTGGGAGGAGGTTAAATGGGTGGGGAGAGTCCATGATAGGGGAGAGTGTCGATGGGCTGTGGGAGGAGATTCAATGGGTGGGGAGAGTCTATGATAGGGGAGAGTGTACATGGGCTGTGGGAGGAGATTAAATGGGTGGGGAGAGTCCATGATAGGGGAGAGTGTACATGGGCTGTGGGAGGAGATTAAATGGGTGGGGAGAGTCCATGATAGGGGAGAGTGTACATGGGCTGTGGGAGGAGATTAAATGGGTGGGGAGAGTCCATGATAGGGGAGAGTGTACATGGGCTGTGGGAGGAGATTAAATGGGTGGGGAGAGTCTATAATAGGGGAGAGCGTCCATGGGCTGTGGGAGGAGATTAAATTTGTGGGGAGAGTCCATGATAGGGGAGAGTGTACATGGGCTGTGGGAGGAGATTAAATGGGTGGGGAGAGTCTATAATAGGGGAGAGTGTACATGGGCTGTGGGAGGAGGTTAAATGGGTGGGGAGAGTCCATGATAGGGGAGAGTGTACATGGGCTGTGGGAGGAGATTAAATGGGTGGGGAGAGTCCATGATAGGGGAGAGTGTACATGGGCTGTGGGAGGAGATTAAACGGGTGGGTAGAGTCCATGATAGGGGAGAGTGTCCATGGGCTGTGGGAGGAGATTAAATGGGTGGGGAGAGTCTCTGTGTGGAGTGTCCATGATAGGGGAGAGTTTGCATGGGCTGTGGGAGGAGATTAAATGGGTGGGGAGAGTCCATGATAGGGGAGAGTGTACATGGGCTGTGGGAGGAGATTAAATGGGTGGGGAGAGTCTATGATAGGGGAGAGTGTACATGGGCTGTGGGAGGAGATTAAATGGGTGGGGAGAGTCTATGATAGGGGAGAGTGTACGTAGGCTGTGGGAGGAGATTAAATGGGTGGGGAGAGTCTATGATAGGGGAGAGTGTACATGGGCTGTGGGAGGTGATTAAATGGGTGGGGAGAGTCCATGATAGGGGAGAGTGTACATGGGCTGTGGGAGGTGATTAAATGGGTGGGGAGAGTCTATGATAGGGGAGAGTGTACATGGACTGTGGGAGGAGATTAAATGGGTGGGGAGAGTCCATGATAGGGGAGAGTGTACATGGGCTGTGGGAGGAGATTAAATGGGTGGGGAGAGTCCATGATAGGGGAGAGTGTACATGGGCTGTGGGAGGAGATTAAATGGGTGGGGAGAGTCCATGATAGGGGAGAGTGTACATGGGCTGTGGGAGGAGATTAAATGGGTGGGGAGAGTCTATGATCGGGGAGAGTGTACATGGGCTGTGGGAGGAGATTAAATGGGTGGGGAGAGTCCATGATAGGGGAGAGTGTACATGGGCTGTGGGAGGAGCGGGGTGATGATCCGAATGGCCTCTCCCTCTCTCAAGCAATGTCAGATGTTGCCGGTCGAGACTGAAAGGTCAGTCGGCGTCCGTACTCTGTGACGTGCCGAGAACGTCCGTCTGACCCTCCCTGGGCTCTCTCGCTTGGCTAACTGCGAAACCATCTCGTTGACCGGGTGTCCCCTGGCTCCTCGCGACTGACGTGACACCGCTTCTGGCCAACGCGCGGAAACGGGAGGAGGAAGGCGGGGCCGGGGCCGGGGGGGGGCTGTGCCGGTCGGCGTGGTTGAGGTCGAAGAGAGGCGCCGACGTTGGGAGTCGGGCGGGGCGGGGCGGAGAAATCAGGACCAAACGTCTTTGAACTGGGTTGGATTACATCAGAAAAGTTGGCAGCTGTGCGCGGGGCGAGGCCATTGGACGTGGCATGGTTTGACACACTGTCCAACAAAGACTGTCGGCTTGGCCAGCCTATAAATCCGGCCGGCTGGCAGCTCGATCCACTCGCAGGGCCACTTGTGTCGGTCGCTCTGAAACAATGTGGTGGCTGCTTCTCCCGCTTGCCTTCGTGTCGGGGGCCGGGGCTCAGTTCCCCAGGGCCTGCACCCAGCCCGGTGCCCTGAAGGCGAAGATCTGCT
Organism: Heptranchias perlo; assembly: GCF_035084215.1. Classification (NCBI taxonomy): domain Eukaryota; kingdom Metazoa; phylum Chordata; class Chondrichthyes; order Hexanchiformes; family Hexanchidae; genus Heptranchias; species Heptranchias perlo. The sequence goes on along the minus strand of NW_027139441.1, from coordinate 99,466 downwards.
GCCCCATTTGGGAGCAGGACGGCTCGGCCTGTGGGGGCAAGAGCAGCCGGGGCTCCTGCGAGGCTCCCAACGACATATGGAGCCCGGAGCCCTCCAGGCGAGACTTCAGGACGGCCTGGCCCTCCTCGTTCTTCAGCCGCATCTGCGTGTGCACGGGCAACTTTGCCGGTTTCGACTGCGGCGAGTGCAAGGAGGGCTACAGGGGAGCCGACTGCCAGCGCTGGGTGGTGACGGTGAGGCTGGGCGTCCATGAGATGGACCAGGCGGCAAGGAGCCGTTTCATCGACCAGCTCCTCCTGGCCAAGAACACCGTGAGCGAGCGCTACATGGTCCTCACCAGCCCCAGAACGTCCGACGTCAACAGCTACTCCTTCCACAACGCGACCGTCTACGACGTCTGCACCTGGGTCCACTACATCGCCGCCAAGCCCGTCAAGACCCGGCTGGACCCCAACTTTGCCCACATGGGCGCGGCGTTCCCCGTCTGGCACCGCAAGTACCTGGCCTTCTTTGAGAGCGAGATCCGCCTGCTGACCAAAGACGAGGACTTCTTTGTGCCCTACTGGAACTGGACCCGGGAGGTCGACTGTGACGTTTGCACCGACGAGTTCCTGGGGGCCAACGACCCCAACGGGGTGCTGCTCCATCCCTCGCGGTTCGCCAACTGGGAGGTAAGGCTGAACCTGCACCATCCCCCTCCTCCTCCTCTCCCTCATTCCACTCCTCCTCCTCCCCGTCCTCCCCTCCCTCATTCCACTCCTCCTTCTCCCCGTCCCTGTCCCCCTCTTCCTCCTCCCCTCCCTCAATCTCCTCCTCATCCCTTCATCCCACTCCTCCTCACCCTCATCCCCCCCTCCTCATCCCCTCATGCCACTCCTCCTTACTCTCCTCCCCTCTCCTCATCTCCTTCCTCTTCCTACCTTCCTCATCCCCCTCCACGTCCCCGCCTCATCACCCTCCCTCGTTCCACTCCTCCTCCTCTCCCTCATTCTCCTCCTCCTCTCATCTTCCCCTCGCCTCCCTTCTCCTCCCCGTCCCCCTCCTCATCATCCTCCCTTCATCCCTCTCCGCCTTCTCCTCCTCCCCCTTCTCCCCCTCCCCCTCCTCCTTCTCCTCCTCCCCCTTATCCTTCTCCCCCTCCTCCAGAAGGGGCCCGCCAAGCCTTAAGGACGTAATGGGCAATGGGCAAAGCCCCTCCATAACCAAGTCTAATTCGTTCGACGTCTGATATTCCCTTTGGTAAACTGTTTCTTTCAGAAGCAATCTCCTTTTACAGTTCTGCAGGCAAAGCTCGCCTCCTGGTCTTGGAACCTCCCCATGCCCCCTCCAAAGCAGCAAATGATGCCAGGGTATTCAGAAGGGAAAATAACAGCCGAGCCCAGCTGTGTGTTCATAACACATACACACACATCCTGTCCTGCAGGGGTGATTGGAACACAGCCAACCACAGGAACAATGTTCTCCTGGCCGGCCTCCACCCTCCAAAACTCATCTGCTGCCCCCCCCCCCACACCCCGTATCCTAACTCGCACCAAGTCCCGTTCACCCATCACCCCCTCCCTACATTGGCTCCCAGTCCAGGAAACACCTCGATTTTAATATTCTCCATCCTCGTGTTCAAATCCCTCCATGGCCCCTCGCCCCCAATCTCTGTAACCTCCTCCAGCCCCTACAACCCTCCGAGATCTCTGCCCTCCTCCAATTCGGGCCTCTTGCCCATCCCCCCTGATTCCCATCGCTCCACCATTGGCGGCCGTGCCTTCAGCCGCCTGGGCCCTGAGCTCTGGAATTCCCTCCTTAAACCTCTCCGCCTCTCCCTCTCTCCTCCTTTAAGACCCTCCTTAAAACCTCCCTCTTTGACCGAGCTTTTGGTCACCTGTCCTGATATCTCCTCCTGTGGCCCCGGGGTCAGATGTTGCCTGATTTACGCTCCTGTGAAGCGCCTCGGGGACGTTTTACTCCGTTAAAGGCCCCGTATAAATGCACGGCCTTGTTGCTGTTGACATCGCCTTCTCCCTAGCCCAGGGGCATGGAGGACAATTATGGGATGCCATTACCCCTCAGCACTACCACAGTGCATGCACCCACTCAATCGTAGGAGACCCCTCCCTCTTTTTAAGGTCTCCTACCTCCACCGCTGTTGGGCAGGGGGGGGCAATCTGTCACCCCCGAAGGTCCTGAGGTTTGGCTGCAGAGATGTGAGTGAAAGGGGCTTAGGGTCTGGAGGGCTGGAACCTAAAGGGGGAGGAAGTCTTGCTGCAGCTGTACAAAGCCCTGGTGAGACCACATCTGGAGTCCTGCGTTCAGTTCTGGCCACCGCGCCTTAGAAAGGAGATATTGGCCATGGGAGGAGCGCAGCCCAGGTTCACCAGAACATTACCAGGGCTCCAAGGGTTAGATTATGAGGAGAGATTCCATAAACTAGACTTGTATTCCCTGGAATATGGAAGGTTAAGGGGGTGACTTGATTGAGGTCTTTAGGATTTTGAAAGGAACTGATAGGGTCGATAGAGAGAAGCCTTTCTCCCGCTGGTGGGGGAGTCCAGGACAAGGGGGCACAATCAGAGCCGGGCCATTCAGGAGGGAAGTCAGGAAACACTTCTTCACGCAAAGGGTGGTAGAAGTGTGGAATTCTCTCTCACCGAAAGCAGTAGATGCTCGCTCAATTAATCATTTTAAATCGGAGATCGATAGATATTTGCCATCCAAGGGTACATGGAGTCACGGCGGGTGGATGGAGATAGGATACAGGTCAGCCCATGATCTCACTGAATGGCGGAACAGGCTCGAGGGGCTGAGTGGCCCCCTCCTGTTCCTGTGTTATTCCCTGCCCAGTAGCCTTCAGTGAGGGGGCTTTTCCAGACGGAAAGCAGTTGCCAGTGACTCTCCCCACTAACCACCCCGCCCCCCGCCGGATTTTCTGAAACAGTGGGCTAAATAGACGGCCGATGCAATTCGAAGACGACACACGGGGTAAGAGGCTGAGGGACCAGGTTGCGTGTTGAACGCAGTGGACGTGCAGTGTATTGGTCACAAGAGGGCAGGGAGGTTAGTGTAGAAAGGTTGTCAAAACTATCAGCCCAGTGCGGGGCTTTATTAAAATAAGAAAAGAAAGGTAAGTAGTGAAGAAAGATTCCCATTTCTCCAGCCCCTTTCACCACCTCAGGACGTCCCAAAGCGTTTCACAGCTAATGAAGTACTTTTTGAAGTTGTAATGTAGGAAATGCGGCAGCCAATTTGCGCACAGCAAGATCCCACAAACAGCAACGTGGTAAATGACCGGATCATCTGTTTCTTCTATAAGTGATGTTGGTCGAGGGATAAATATCGGCCCCAGGACACCGGGGAGAACTCCCCCCTGCTCCTCTTCCAATAGTGGGCCGCGGGATCTTTTACGTCCACCTGAAGGGGGGGGCAGACGGGGCCCTCGGTTTAACGTCTCGCCCGAAAGACGGCCCCTCCGACAGCTTCAGCTTGGATTTTGTGCTCAGAGTGGAACTTGGGACACACGGCCTCCAGACTAAGAGGAAAGAGTGCTACCCACTGAGACACGGAGCACTGGGGGTTCTAACAGGGATTCGCTGCAGCAGAGAACTGGTCAGGAATCGGAGTTATGGGGTAGGATTATCTGGTTGTCCTTGACCCCGTTGGGGGCTAAAGATGTTGAGATGACCTGACAAAATTGGTGCAGGACTGCGATGCACCTAATGACATGGAGGGGTCCAATAGATAGCTGGGTGCGATTTTCGAAGAGCAGATGAGATAAGGTGGCGGTGTTATTGTTTTCGTACCTTCGCCCTCTTCCCCTTGGAGAACAGCGTGAGGCTTTCGTCACCCTGTCAACCAGACTGTGAATCCTTCCGCTGTTCCGCACTGCTCCCCAAGGGGAAGAGGGCAAAGATACAAAAACAAGAGCATCGCCACCCTGCCAGACTGTTAACCAGACTCTGAATTCGGCAGGTTTTAAAACAGCAACTTGCATTTATATTTTTTTTATTTGTTCATGGGATGTGGGCGTCGCTGGCGAGGCCGGCATTTATTGCCCATCCCTAATTGCCTCTTGAGAAGGTGGTGGTGAGCCGCCTTCTTGAACCGCTGCAGTCCGTGTGGTGAAGGTTCTCCCACAGTGCTGTTAGGAAGGGAGCTCCAGGATTTTGACCCAGCGACGATGAAGGAACGGCCGATATATTTCCAAGTCGGGATGGTGTGTGACTCGGAGGGGAACGTGCAGGTGGTGTTGTCCCCATGTGCCTGCTGCCCTTGTCCTTCTAGGTGGTAGAGGTTGCAGGTTTGGGAGGTGCTGTCGAAGAAGCCTTGGCGAGTTGCTGCAGTGCATCCTGTGGATGGTACACACTGCAGCCACTGTGCGCCGGTGGTGAAGGGAGTGAATGTTTAGGGTGGTGGATGGGGTGCCAATCAAGCGGGCTGCTTTGTCCTGGATGGTGTCGAGCTTCTTGAGTGTTGTTGGAGCTGCACTCATCCAGGTAAGTGGAGAGTATTCCATCACACTCCTGACTTGTGCCTTGTCGATGGCGGAAAGGCTTTGGGGAGTCAGGAGGTGAGTCACTCGCCGCAGAATACCCAGCCTCTGACCTGCTCTTGTAGCCACAGTATTTATGTGGCTGGTCCAGTTAAGTTTCTAGTCAATGGTGACCCTCAGAATGTTGATGGTGGGGGATTTATTGCAGTAAGACGTCCCAAGGTGCTTCATAGGAGCGTTTTCAAACAAAATTTGACACCGAACCACACATTAGGACAGGTGGCCAGAAGCTCGGTCAAAGAGGTAGGTTTTAAGGAGCGTCTTAAAGGAGGAGAGAGAGACGGAGAGGTTTAGGGAGGCGATTCCAGAGCTTAGGGCCCAGGCAGCTGAAGGCACAGTGGAGCAATGAAAATTGGGAATGCGCAAGAGGCCAGAATTGGAGGAGCGCAGAGATCTAGGAAGGTAGTCTGCTGGAGGAGGTGATAAGAGATAGTGAGGGACGAGGCCATGGAGGGGTTTGAAAAGAAAGACGAGGACTTTAAAAGTGAGTCATTGTTGGACCAGGAGCCAACGTTGGCCAGTGAGCACGGGGTGATGGGTGAACGGGACTTGGTGCGAGTTAGGATGCAGGACAGCAGAGTTTTGGATGAGCTCAAGTTTATGGAGGGTGGAAGATGGGAGGCCGGCCAGGAGAGCACTGGAATAATCCAGTGTGGGGGTAACAAAGGCACGGATGAGGGTTTCAGCGGCAGATGAGCTGAGGCGGGGGCGGAGACGGGCGATGTTACGGAGGTGGAAGTAGGTCTTGGTGATGGAGCGGAGATGCGGTCGACAGTGACCGTGGAGAGGGACGGAGTCGGTGGCTGGGGAATGGAGTTTGTGGCGGGGACCAAAGACAGCCTTCTCAATATTTAGTTGGAGGAAACTTCTGCTCATCCAATACTGGATGTCGGACAAGCAGCGTAACAAACGAGAGACAGTGGAGGGGTCGGGAGAGGTGGGGGTGAGGGAGAGCTGGGTGTCGTCAGCGTACAGGCGGAAACTAAGCTTGTGTTTTCGGACAAATGCACAAAGCATCTGGGTGGGTGGGGGGGGGCGGGGAGGGGGGAGGAAAACGACCCTTCGGTCACATCACTTTTGAGATAGTGCAAGGTGAAAGAAGCTACAAGTCCAACGCTGTAAATTGCCATGTCAACATCTCCCATTCAATTTTACTATGTCAACCGTCACAGCTGCAGCTGCAGGCCCCAGCCACTGGGTGTCGCTGTGGGACAGGTTCTGATTTCTATTCATCAAGCAGCCACCGAGAACGCCTGGGGCAAGGTTACGAGTGTCCTCTCTTGCAGATTCTTTGCACTTACGACGGTGACGAAGACGATAACTTTGAAGTGATTTGTCCCAATCCGAAGGGCAAAATCACTCTCCTCAGCCGGAATCCCGGGAAGAATTTCCGTGCCCGAAGACTCCCAACGGCCCAGGATGTCAGTAAAGTTCTCCAGCTTAAATATTACGATTCCTTTCCCTACAACCAGTATGCACCATTCAGCTTCCGGAACTCACTCGAAGGTAAGGGCTGCACTCGGCAGAAATTATTCGCGGGACTTTTGCGCCCTGTCAAATGGAGGGACGTTCGAAACATCCCAGTATCAGGAGACCAGTGTCAGGGTGAGGGACAGCATGGGTTAGATACAGAGGAAAGCTCCCTCCACACTGTCCCATCAAACACTCCCAGGGCAGGTCCAGGGTTAGATACAGAGTAAAGCTCCCTCAACACTGTCCCATCAAACACTCCCAGGGCAGGTACAGGGTTAGATACAGAGTAAAGCTCACTCTACACTGTCCCATCAAACACTCCCAGGGCAGGTACAGGGTTAGATACAGAGTAAAGCTCCCTCTACACTGTCCCATCAAACACTCCCAGGGCAGGTACAGGGTTAGATACAGAGTAAAGCTCCCTCTACACTGTCCCATCAAACACTCCCAGGGCAGGTACAGGGTTAGATACAGAGTAAAGCTCCCTCTACACTGTCCCATCAAACACTCCCAGGGCAGGTACAGGGTTAGATACAGAGTAAAGCTCCCTCTACACTGTCCCATCAAACACTCCCAGGGTCAGGTACAGGGTTAGATACAGAGTAAAGCTCCCTCTACACTCTCCCATCAAACACTCCCAGGGCAGGTACAGGGTTAGATACAGAGTAAAGCTCCCTCTACACTGTCCCATCAAACACTCCCAGGGCAGGTACAGGGTTAGATACAGAGTAAAGCTCCCTCTACACTGTCCCATCAAACACTCCCAGGGCAGGTACAGGGTTAGATACAGAGTAAAGCTCCCTCTACACTGTCCCATCAAACACTCCCAGGGTCAGGTACAGGGTTAGATACAGAGTAAAGCTCCCTCTACACTCTCCCATCAAACACTCCCAGGGCAGGTACAGGGTTAGATACAGAGTAAAGCTCCCTCTACACTGTCCCATCAAACACTCCCAGGGCAGGTACAGGGTTAGATACAGAGTAAAGCTCCCTCTACACTGTCCCATCAAACACTCCCAGGGCAGGTACAGGGTTAGATACAGAGTAAAGCTCCCTCTACACTGTCCCATCAAACACTCCCAGGGTCAGGTACAGGGTTAGATACAGAGTAAAGCTCCCTCTACACTCTCCCATCAAACACTCCCAGGGCAGGTACAGGGTTAGATACAGAGTAAAGCTCCCTCTACACTGTCCCATCAAACACTCCCAGGGTCAGGTACAGGGTTAGATACAGAGTAAAGCTCCCTCTACACTGTCCCATCAAACACTCCCAGGGCAGGTACAGGGTTAGATACAGAGTAAAGCTCCCTCTACACTGTCCCATCAAACACTCCCAGGGCAGGTACAGGGTTAGATACAGAGTAAAGCTCCCTCTACACTGTCCCATCAAACACTCCCAGGGTCAGGTACAGGGTTAGATACAGAGGAAAGCTCCCTCGACACTGTCCCATCAAACACTCCCAGGGTCAGGTACAGGGTTAGATACAGAGTAAAGCTCCCTCTACACTGTCCCATCAAACACTCCCAGGGTCAGGTACAGGGTTAGATACAGAGTAAAGCTCCCTCTACACTGTCCCATCAAACACTCCCAGGGTCAGGTACAGGGTTAGATACAGAGTAAAGCTCCCTCTACACTGTCCCATCAAACACTCCCAGGGCAGGTACAGGGTTAGATACAGAGTAAAGCTCCCTCTACACTGTCCCATCAAACACTCCCAGGGTCAGGTACAGGGTTAGATACAGAGTAAAGCTCCCTCTACACTCTCCCATCAAACACTCCCAGGGCAGGTACAGGGTTAGATACAGAGTAAAGCTCCCTCTACACTGTCCCATCAAACACTCCCAGGGTCAGGTCCAGGGTTAGATACAGAGTAAAGCTCCCTCTACACTGTCCCATCAAACACTCCCAGGGCAGGTACAGGGTTAGATACAGAGTAAAGCTCCCTCTACACTGTCCCATCAAACACTCCCAGGGCAGGTACAGGGTTAGATACAGAGTAAAGCTCCCTCTACACTGTCCCATCAAACACTCCCAGGGTCAGGTACAGGGTTAGATACAGAGTAAAGCTCCCTCTACACTGTCCCATCAAACACTCCCAGGGCAGGTACAGGGTTAGATACAGAGTAAAGCTCCCTCTACACTGTCCCATCAAACACTCGCAGGGTCAGGTACAGGGTTAGATACAGAGTAAAGCTCCCTCTACACTCTCCCATCAAACACTCCCAGGGCAGGTACAGGGTTAGATACAGAGTAAAGCTCCCTCTACACTGTCCCATCAAACACTCCCAGGGCAGGTACAGGGTTAGATACAGAGTAAAGCTCCCTCTACACTGTCCCATCAAACACTCCCAGGGCAGGGACAGGGTTAGATACAGAGTAAAGCTCCCTCTACACTGTCCCATCAAACACTCCGAGGGCAGGTACAGCACGGGTTAGGTGTGAACGTGTGTGCTTTTGTTTGCTTACCAGCTCGGTCTCACCTCAGGCTTGTGTATCCCTGCAGGTTTCAAGGACCCCAACCACCCAGGCAGGTCCACGATTGCACTGCATAACCTGGTCCATATTTACCTGAACGGGACGATATCACAGGTTCCGTCAGCATCCAATGATCCGATCTTCATGCTGCACCATGCCTTCATCGACAAGTAAGGGAACGGAGTCGGAACATGCCGGCTACGTTCAACCCAATCCGCAACCCCCTCCAATCTCTGACACCATCGACTCACCGCACAACCCCCTCCAATCTCTGACACCATCGACTCACTCCACAACCCCCTCCAATCTCTGACACCATCGACTCACCGCACAACCCCCTCCAATCTCTGACACCATCGACTCACTCCGCAACCCCCTCCAATCTCTGACACCATCGACTCACCGCACAACCCCCTCCAATCTCTGACACCATCGACTCACCGCACAACCCCCTCCAATCTCTGACACCATCGACTCACCGCACAACCCCCTCCAATCTCTGACACCATCGACTCACCGCACAACCCCCTCCAATCTCTGACACCATCGACTCACCGCACAACCCCCTCCAATCTCTGACACCATCGACTCACTCCACAACCCCCTCCAATCTCTGACACCATCGACTCACCGCACAACCCCCTCCAATCTCTGACACCATCGACTCACTCCACAACCCCCTCCAATCTCTGACACCATCGACTCACTCCACAACCCCCTCTAATACCATCGACTCACCCCACAGCCCCCTCTAATACCATCGACTCACTCCACAACCCCCTCTAATACCATCGACTCACTCCACAACCCCCTCTAATACCATCGACTCACCCCACAACCCCCTCTAATACCATCGACTCACCCCACAACCCCCTCTAATACCATCGACTCACTCCACAACCCCCTCTATTACCATCGACTCACCCCACAGCCCCCTCTAATACCATCGACTCACTCCACAACCCCCTCTAATACCATCGACTCACTCCACAACCCCCTCTAATACCATCGACTCACCCCGCAACCCCCTCTAATACCATCGACTCACCCCGCAACCCCCTCTAATACCATCGACTCACCCCACAACCCCCTCTAATACCATCGACTCACCCCACAACCCCCTCTAATACCATCGACTCACTCCACAACCCCCTCTAATACCATCGACTCACTCCACAACCCCCTCTAATACCATCGACTCACCCCACAACCCCCTCTAATACCATCGACTCACTCCACAACCCCCTCTAATACCATCGACTCACCCCACAACCCCCTCTAATACCATCGACTCACCCCACAACCCCCTCTAATACCATCGACTCACTCCACAACCCCCTCTAATACCATCGACTCACTCCACAACCCCCTCTAATACCATCGACTCACCCCACAACCCCCTCTAATACCATCGACTCACTCCACAACCCCCTCTAATACCATCGACTCACTCCACAACCCCCTCTAATACCATCGACTCACTCCACAACCCCCTCTAATACCATCGACTCACCCCACAACCCCCTCTAACACCATCGACTCACCCCACAACCCCCTCTAATACCATCGACTCACCCCACAACCCCCTCTAATACCATCGACTCACCCCACAACCCCCTCTAATACCATCGACTCACTCCACAACCCCCTCTAATACCATCGACTCACCCCACAACCCCCTCTAATACCATCGACTCACCCCACAACCCCCTCTAATACCATCGACTCACCCCACAACCCCCTCTAATACCATCGACTCACCCCACAACCCCCTCTAATACCATCGACTCACTCCACAACCCCCTCTAATACCATCGACTCACTCCACAACCCCCTCTAATACCATCGACTCACTCCACAACCCCCTCTAATACCATCGACTCACCCCACAACCCCCTCTAACACCATCGACTCACCCCACAACCCCCTCTAATACCATCGACTCACTCCACAACCCCCTCTAATACCATCGACTCACCCCACAACCCCCTCTAATACCATCGACTCACCCCACAACCCCCTCTAATACCATCGACACACTCCACAACCCCCTCTAATACCATCGACTCACTCCACAACCCCCTCTAATACCATCGACTCACTCCACAACCCCCTCTAATACCATCGACTCACCCCACAACCCCCTCTAATACCATCGACTCACCCCACAACCCCCTCTAATACCATCGACTCACTCCACAACCCCCTCTAATACCATCGACTCACTCCACAACCCCCTCTAATACCATCGACTCACCCCACAACCCCCTCTAATACCATCGACTCACTCCACAACCCCCTCTAATACCATCGACTCACCCCACAACCCCCTCTAATACCATCGACTCACTCCACAACCCCCTCTAATACCATCGACTCACTCCACAACCCCCTCTAATACCATCGACTCACTCCACAACCCCCTCTAATACCATCGACTCACTCCACAACCCCCTCTAATACCATCGACTCACTCCACAACCCCCTCTAATACCATCGACTCACCCCACAACCCCCTCTAATACCATCGACTCACCCCACAACCCCCTCTAATACCATCGACTCACCCCACAACCCCCTCTAATACCATCGACTCACTCCACAACCCCCTCTAATACCATCGACTCACCCCACAACCCCCTCTAATACCATCGACTCACTCCCACAACCCCCTCTAATACCATCGACTCACTCCACAACCCCCTCTAATACCATCGACTCACCCCACAACCCCCTCTAATACCATCGACTCACCCCACAACCCCCTCTAATACCATCGACTCACTCCACAACCCCCTCTAATACCATCGACTCACCTCCACAACCCCCTCTAATACCATCGACTCACTCCACAACCCCCTCTAATACCATCGACTCACCCCACAACCCCCTCTAATACCATCGACTCACCCACAACCCCCTCTAATACCATCGACTCACCCCACAACCCCCTCTAATACCATCGACTCACCCCACAACCCCCTCTAATACCATCGACTCACTCCACAACCCCCTCTAATACCATCGACTCACCCCACAACCCCCTCTAATACCATCGACTCACCCCACAACCCCCTCTAATACCATCGACTCACTCCACAACCCCCTCTAATACCATCGACTCACCCCACAACCCCCTCTAATACCATCGACTCACCCCACAACCCCCTCTAATACCATCGACTCACTCCACAACCCCCTCTAATACCATCGACTCACCCCACAACCCCCTCTAATACCATCGACTCACCCCACAACCCCCTCTAATACCATCGACTCACCCCACAACCCCCTCTAATACCATCGACTCACCCCACAACCCCCTCTAATACCATCGACTCACTCCACAACCCCCTCTAATACCATCGACTCACCCACAACCCCCTCTAATACCATCGACTCACTCCACAACCCCCTCTAATACCATCGACTCACCCCACAACCCCCTCTAATACCATCGACTCACTCCACAACCCCCCTCTAATACCATCGACTCACCCCACAACCCCCTCTAATACCATCGACTCACTCCACAACCCCCTCTAATACCATCGACTCACCCCACAACCCCCTCTAATACCATCGACTCACTCCACAACCCCCTCTAATACCATCGACTCACCCCACAACCCCCTCTAATACCATCGACTCACCCCACAACCCCCTCTAATACCATCGACTCACCCCACAACCCCCTCTAATACCATCGACTCACCCCACAACCCCCTCTAATACCATCGACTCACCCCACAACCCCCTCTAATACCATCGACTCACTCCACAACCCCCTCTAATACCATCGACTCACTCCACAACCCCCTCTAATACCATCGACTCACCCCACAACCCCCTCTAATACCATCGACTCACCCCACAACCCCCTCTAATACCATCGACTCACCCCACAACCCCCTCTAATACCATCGACTCACTCCACAACCCCCTCTAATACCATCGACTCACCCCACAACCCCCTCTAATACCATCGACTCACCCCACAACCCCCTCTAATACCATCGACTCACTCCACAACCCCTCTAATACCATCGACTCACAACCCCTCTAACATCGACTCACCCACAACCCCCTCTAATACCATCGACTCACTCCACAACCCCCTCTAATACCATCGACTCACCCCACAACCCCCTCTAATACCATCGACTCACTCCACAACCCCCTCTAATACCATCGACTCACCCCACAACCCCCTCTAATACCATCGACTCACTCCACAACCCCCTCTAATACCATCGACTCACTCCCACAACCCCCTCTAATACCATCGACTCACTCCACAACCCCCTCTAATACCATCGACTCACCCCACAACCCCCTCTAATACCATCGACTCACTCCACAACCCCCTCTAATACCATCGACTCACCCCACAACCCCCTCTAATACCATCGACTCACCCACAACCCCCTCTAATACCATCGACTCACTCCACAACCCCCTCTAATACCATCGACTCACTCCACAACCCCCTCTAATACCATCGACTCACTCCACAACCCCCTCTAATACCATCGACTCACTCCACAACCCCCTCTAATACCATCGACTCACTCCCACAACCCCCTCTAATACCATCGACTCACTCCACAACCCCCTCTAATACCATCGACTCACTCCACAACCCCCTCTAATACCATCGACTCACTCCACAACCCCCTCTAATACCATCGACTCACTCCACAACCCCCTCTAATACCATCGACTCACTCCACAACCCCCTCTAATACCATCGACTCACTCCCACAACCCCCTCTAATACCATCGACTCACTCCACAACCCCCTCTAATACCATCGACTCACTCCACAACCCCCTCTAATACCATCGACTCACCCCACAACCCCCTCTAATACCATCGACTCACTCCACAACCCCCTCTAATACCATCGACTCACTCCACAACCCCCTCTAATACCATCGACTCACCCCACAACCCCCTCTAATACCATCGACTCACTCCACAACCCCCTCTAATACCATCGACTCACCCCACAACCCCCTCTAATACCATCGACTCACCCCACAACCCCCTCTAATACCATCGACTCACCCCACAACCCCCTCTAATACCATCGACTCACTCCACAACCCCCTCTAATACCATCGACTCACTCCACAACCCCCTCTAATACCATCGACTCACTCCACAACCCCCTCTAATACCATCGACTCACTCCACAACCCCCTCTAATACCATCGACTCACTCCACAACCCCCTCTAATACCATCGACTCACCCCACAACCCCCTCTAATACCATCGACTCACCCCACAACCCCCTCTAATACCATCGACTCACTCCACAACCCCCTCTAATACCATCGACTCACTCCACAACCCCCTCTAATACCATCGACTCACCCCACAACCCCCTCTAATACCATCGACTCACCCCACAACCCCCTCTAATACCATCGACTCACTCCACAACCCCCTCTAATACCATCGACTCACTCCACAACCCCCTCTAATACCATCGACTCACCCCACAACCCCCTCTAATACCATCGACTCACCCCACAACCCCCTCTAATACCATCGACTCACTCCACAACCCCCTCTAATACCATCGACTCACTCCACAACCCCCTCTAATACCATCGACTCACTCCACAACCCCCTCTAATACCATCGACTCACTCCACAACCCCCTCTAATACCATCGACTCACCCCACAACCCCCTCTAATACCATCGACTCACTCCACAACCCCCTCTAATACCATCGACTCACCCCACAACCCCCTCTAATACCATCGACTCACCCCACAACCCCCTCTAATACCATCGACTCACTCCACAACCCCCTCTAATACCATCGACTCACCCACAACCCCCTCTAATACCATCGACTCACTCCACAACCCCCTCTAATACCATCGACTCACTCCACAACCCCTCTAATACCATCGACTCACCCCACAACCCCCTCTAATACCATCGACTCACCCCACAACCCCCTCTAATACCATCGACTCACTCCACAACCCCCTCTAATACCATCGACTCACCCCACAACCCCCTCTAATACCATCGACTCACCCCACAACCCCCTCTAATACCATCGACTCACCCCACAACCCCCTCTAATACCATCGACTCACTCCACAACCCCCTCTAATACCATCGACTCACTCCACAACCCCCTCTAATACCATCGACTCACTCCACAACCCCCTCTAATACCATCGACTCACCCCACAACCCCCTCTAATACCATCGACTCACCCCACAACCCCCTCTAATACCATCGACTCACCCCACAACCCCCTCTAATACCATCGACTCACTCCACAACCCCCTCTAATACCATCGACTCACCCCACAACCCCCTCTAATACCATCGACTCACCCCACAACCCCCTCTAATACCATCGACTCACTCCACAACCCCCTCTAATACCATCGACTCACCCCACAACCCCCTCTAATACCATCGACTCACTCCACAACCCCCTCTAATACCATCGACTCACCCCACAACCCCCTCTAATACCATCGACTCACCCCACAACCCCCTCTAATACCATCGACTCACTCCACAACCCCCTCTAATACCATCGACTCACTCCACAACCCCTCTAATACCATCGACTCACTCCACAACCCCCTCTAATACCATCGACTCACTCCACAACCCCCTCTAATACCATCGAC
The DNA here is from genome assembly GCF_035084215.1 of Heptranchias perlo. NCBI lineage: Eukaryota > Metazoa > Chordata > Chondrichthyes > Hexanchiformes > Hexanchidae > Heptranchias > Heptranchias perlo. The sequence continues at coordinate 84,302 of NW_027139441.1, read as the reverse complement.
TCACTCCACAACCCCCTCTAATACCATCGACTCACTCCACAACCCCCTCTAATACCATCGACTCACTCCACAACCCCCTCTAATACCATCGACTCACTCCACAACCCCCTCTAATACCATCGACTCACTCCACAACCCCCTCTAATACCATCGACTCACCCCACAACCCCCTCTAATACCATCGACTCACTCCACAACCCCCTCTAATACCATCGACTCACCCCACAACCCCCTCTAATACCATCGACTCACTCCACAACCCCCTCTAATACCATCGACTCACCCCACAACCCCCTCTAATACCATCGACTCACTCCACAACCCCCTCTAATACCATCGACTCACTCCACAACCCCCTCTAATACCATCGACTCACCCCACAACCCCCTCTAATACCATCGACTCACCCCACAACCCCCTCTAATACCATCGACTCACTCCACAACCCCCTCTAATACCATCGACTCACTCCACAACCCCCTCTAATACCATCGACTCACTCCACAACCCCCTCTAATACCATCGACTCACTCCACAACCCCCTCTAATACCATCGACTCACTCCACAACCCCCTCTAATACCATCGACTCACCCCACAACCCCCTCTAATACCATCGACTCACCCCACAACCCCCTCTAATACCATCGACTCACTCCACAACCCCCTCTAATACCATCGACTCACTCCACAACCCCCTCTAATACCATCGACTCACTCCACAACCCCCTCTAATACCATCGACTCACTCCACAACCCCCTCTAATACCATCGACTCACCCCACAACCCCCTCTAATACCATCGACTCACTCCACAACCCCCTCTAATACCATCGACTCACTCCACAACCCCCTCTAATACCATCGACTCACTCCACAACCCCCTCTAATACCATCGACTCACCCCACAACCCCCTCTAATACCATCGACTCACTCCACAACCCCCTCTAATACCATCGACTCACTCCACAACCCCCTCTAATACCATCGACTCACTCCACAACCCCCTCTAATACCATCGACTCACTCCACAACCCCCTCTAATACCATCGACTCACTCCACAACCCCCTCTAATACCATCGACTCACCCCACAACCCCCTCTAATACCATCGACTCACCCCACAACCCCCTCTAATACCATCGACTCACTCCACAACCCCCTCTAATACCATCGACTCACCCCACAACCCCCCTCTAATACCATCGACTCACCCCACAACCCCCTCTAATACCATCGACTCACTCCACAACCCCCTCTAATACCATCGACTCACTCCACAACCCCCTCTAATACCATCGACTCACTCCACAACCCCCTCTAATACCATCGACTCACCCCACAACCCCCTCTAATACCATCGACTCACCCCACAACCCCCTCTAATACCATCGACTCACTCCACAACCCCCTCTAACACCATCGACACACTCCACAACCCCCTCTAATACCATCGACTCACTCCCACAACCCCCTCTAATACCATCGACTCACCCCACAACCCCCTCTAATACCATCGACTCACTCCACAACCCCCTCTAATACCATCGACTCACTCCCACAACCCCCTCTAATACCATCGACTCACCCCACAACCCCCTCTAATACCATCGACTCACTCCACAACCCCCTCTAATACCATCGACTCACCCCACAACCCCCTCTAATACCATCGACTCACCCCACAACCCCCTCTAATACCATCGACTCACTCCACAACCCCCTCTAATACCATCGACTCACTCCACAACCCCCTCTAATACCATCGACTCACTCCACAACCCCCTCTAATACCATCGACTCACCCCACAACCCCCTCTAATACCATCGACTCACCCCACAACCCCCTCTAATACCATCGACTCACTCCACAACCCCCTCTAATACCATCGACTCACTCCACAACCCCCTCTAATACCATCGACTCACTCCACAACCCCCTCTAATACCATCGACTCACTCCACAACCCCCTCTAATACCATCGACTCACCCCACAACCCCCTCTAATACCATCGACTCACCCCACAACCCCCTCTAATACCATCGACTCACTCCACAACCCCCTCTAATACCATCGACTCACTCCACAACCCCCTCTAATACCATCGACTCACTCCACAACCCCCTCTAATACCATCGACTCACCCCACAACCCCCTCTAATACCATCGACTCACTCCACAACCCCCTCTAATACCATCGACTCACCCCACAACCCCCTCTAATACCATCGACTCACTCCACAACCCCCTCTAATACCATCGACTCACTCCACAACCCCCTCTAATACCATCGACTCACCCCACAACCCCCTCTAATACCATCGACTCACTCCACAACCCCCTCTAATACCATCGACTCACCCCACAACCCCCTCTAATACCATCGACTCACTCCACAACCCCCTCTAATACCATCGACTCACCCCACAACCCCCTCTAATACCATCGACTCACTCCACAACCCCCTCTAATACCATCGACTCACCCCACAACCCCCTCTAATACCATCGACTCACTCCACAACCCCCCTCTAACACCATCGACTCACTCCACAACCCCCTCTAATACCATCGACTCACCCCACAACCCCCTCTAATACCATCGACTCACCCCACAACCCCCTCTAATACCATCGACTCACACCACAACCCCCTCTAATACCATCGACTCACCCACAACCCCCTCTAATACCATCGACTCACTCCACAACCCCCTCTAATACCATCGACTCACTCCACAACCCCCTCTAATACCATCGACTCACTCCACAACCCCCTCTAATACCATCGACTCACCCCACAACCCCCTCTAATACCATCGACTCACCCCACAACCCCCTCTAATACCATCGACTCACCCCACAACCCCCTCTAATACCATCGACTCACCCCACAACCCCCTCTAATACCATCGACTCACTCCACAACCCCCTCTAATACCATCGACTCACCCCACAACCCCCTCTAATACCATCGACTCACTCCACAACCCCCTCTAATACCATCGACACACTCCACAACCCCCTCTAATACCATCGACTCACTCCACAACCCCCTCGAATACCATCGACTCACCCCACAACCCCCTCTAATACCATCGACTCACTCCACAACCCCCTCTAATACCATCGACTCACTCCACAACCCCCTCTAATACCATCGACTCACTCCACAACCCCCTCTAATACCATCGACACACTCCACAACCCCCTCTAATACCATCGACTCACTCCACAACCCCCTCTAATACCATCGACTCACTCCACAACCCCCTCTAATACCATCGACTCACTCCACAACCCCCTCAATACCATCGACTCACTCCACAACCCCCTCTAATACCATCGACTCACTCCACAACCCCCTCTAATACCATCGACTCACTCCACAACCCCCTCTAATACCATCGACTCACCTCCACAACCCCCTCGAATACCATCGACTCACCA